>NC_052511.1:10031789-10063052 GCF_014356525.2 Nilaparvata lugens
TTTTCCGTCGATTTTTCAAAAATTATAAGAGCAAAAATAGAAAAAATGGTGGCAAAAGTGTTTTTTTCAAAGATGTCACACATTCAAGAGCGAATATCTCAAAAACTAGAGGAGATATGAAAAAAGTTGTAGAAAATAATTATATTGTAGGAAATTATGAGAGCTTCAATTTGTTATAAATGACAGTCAAGTCCGATACAAAATGTTTGAGCTTCATGCGAGAAACCAAAAAATGGAACCTTCAAACCACCCCCACCCGCACCCCCTTATTACAAGGGTACTGGTGGGTTCTTTTGATATGTTACCTACTTACTAATTTATGAGGGAATGCTCAACTACTAGCCTATATCAAAGTTATAGCCTATTGATTTTATCCAATGAGTTTTTAAATTCTTAGCATATTAATTTGCTAAGCATTTGCACATTCAATTCTTAGAACTTTAATCCTATTCGCTCTGTCTATATGAGGCTTGTACAAAATAATGGTTAATGATACATGACAGGATAATATTTTCATAAAGGAATATTTAGAAAGGACAAAGGAGTAGAGCTCCCTAACTTTCACGGTCAAGTTCAAAGAACTCATCCAACCGCTCGCTACCTTACAACCACCATGTTTGTTTACAAGCGCTAGCCTCAAATCGTTCTGTTTTCAACGTTACTACGGACTGAAATCAGCTTAAAATCAATAACAATACACGCACACACCATCTGTCAACACTATAAATAGAATACCACCTGTAAATTGGTTGAAAATCGAGTGAAAACAACGGAAAAACAATGTAAACACAGCAGAGAGTTGCAGCTTGCTTCGTACGGCTGTCGGCTATAAACAAGATGGCGGCCCCCATACGGGAGGCGGAGTCAAAACGACTTCTCTACTGTCCGAAAACGGTCGGTCTCTTTTCAACTCTGCAACCTCCAAATAATTTCTTAATTAGTTGATTGATATTTCGTGGTATCGGGTGTATACGGGTTCGGTATTTTAGCATTCCTTTGATAGTTTCTTCTATTTTATTTTCGGCACAATTCATCTTCAACTGGAAGCTACTGCATTGTTATTATCGATTAGCCAGATAGCCTACTTCTCAGCACTTTACTGCGGAGAGTTATGGAGTGTTTTGATGACTGGAATGCAGGTCCTAGAATGGAATCAATACTGTTAATTTATAGAGTTGTACATTGTTGTTAGTACGTCTCAGATATACTTGAGATCAGTAACAACACCTGAGGTTGATGACCTTATTACTGTGCTTTTAACTCAAATAAATACAGGAAATCAACAATAAACAACAGTAGGCTACAGTAATTTTTAGATAGCCTACCTCCTCTCACTATTCTATTATAAGTGTAGACTTTGAAGAAAGATACCATTGGTCATTACGGGTTTAGGCTACCTCAATTAATAATATATGAGGTAATTCATCTTCCACAAGGTTTTTAAAATGTTGAGAATCAAATAATGAATAGAATCCATTTGTAAATAAACTTGAGTTTAAAGTTTGTTTGTAAGGATCAAAAGTTATCCGTCGAAAACAATTGTAATGGGAAATCAATTACGGTAGGCCTAATGAAGGAACCGGTTATGCAATCCGTCAATCACAATCGTACTTCTTTTAATATGTTTCCGATAATTGAATTAGCTCATGAAGGAACTGGTTATGCAATCCCGTCAATCATAGAAAATAAAGGTTTAATGTGTACTTCTTTTAGTACCAGATTTGGTAGAATGTGGCATGGCCTATAATATTCAACTATTTTGTTTCATCATCACATTAAATAATAATATTGTTATTAATTGATGACTGAATAATCAATGAAGGATCCAAATATTTATTTCAGAGAACGCATTTGCATTCGCATTATTCAAAATTATTATTTCGAAACTTGATGATCGATCTAACCAAAATATTTTTGTATTTTATTCATCTATTTATCCATTTATTATTCTATTAATATTATACCTTTCAAATTTACTATCGAATTCCATCAATTATTGATTACACAACTTATTTATCAATTTTACAATGGATCCAACATGTAAGATCCGATTATGTTCTCTAATATAACATAAGGCTGAAACACAATATTCATTTGGTGAGCAAAAAATACAAGAATCGGAAAAGAAAAAACAGGCTATTGCCTAAAACTTCTTCAATTTCCTAATTTAGTGTTTTAAATTGTCCAAATATTATAGGTTATGTCCATTCAAATTTCTACACCAAATCACAATCTAAAATATTCATATTCAAAACAAAATATTCATGTTTCACAAAATGATAGCGTAAGGTTTATATTGATTCCTTTCTTAAGAAAGTGTTGTATTAGATTATCAATGTAATGGATAGCAATAATTCACAATAAAAACTGAATTGAATGAACAAGAAAAATACTAAGAAATTGTCAAAAAACCACAGATTTATTGATACTTAAAAAGATCGGTTTCGGCTATTACACCATTGTCAATCTCTGATAAACTATAAACTATAGAAAAAATAAAATAAAATAAAAACTGAACTTTAATAAAAGAAATATAGGCTATAATATACTAAGTTAGCATTAGTTGTTATTATAGTTGCTAAGATGGATAGAAAATTATAATAATTGAAGAATAAAGAAGTTATAACAGTTGTAGAAAAGATCAGCATCAAAATTACTCACTTTATATTCCAATTTCACAGTAGTTTAATATTTTAGCATTCAATCAATTAACTTTAGGCTTATATTAACTATTCAAACTGCACTTAGCCACCATAACTGCCTATTCCATTTTAATACTAGTTATTCAATTTATTCGAACATCAAAAAGATACCAATTAATATTGTTCATGATACTAGTATACTACTCACAGTATCATAGTTCTAGGCTCATAGTCTAGACGAACTCAATACATTCAAGAGTTCACAATTCGCGGTCACATCTACTAACTTCTCACACCAGTTACTATAGGCTACTGAAGCCATGTCGATGAATATTTCTTGAATCCGCGAATCCATATGTTTATACGAGGTATAGCTGGCTATAAATCAAGTTATGAATAGACCCAGTCTAAAAAATAGGCCACCGGTAGCAGCCATTTTGAATCCGCGTTGAAAAGGCTGTTGGATGCGGGTGATTATTGTTGAAAGGGAAGTTTGTCGCCAGGGGTAGGCGAAAGTAGTGTTGAAAGACACCCTTCCTGGCACTTTTGCCTCCAGGTTTCTGTTCCATTCCCACCTTCAGTAATCTGTCCACAGTTCGTGTGACTGGTTGTAGACACGGTGAAAGAAGAGAGTTTTTAGGTTAGGAATCCTTCAGGAAAAAGTATTCTACCGGGTTAGGAGTCGGTAGCGTTCGCGGGCGAGTCTGGCTTGACATGATTCTGGTCGTGATGGAGAGTTGTTCGGCTCTGGAGAAGGTAGATTAGATTAGATCTGTGAGAGTGAGAGTGTGAGTGGGAGTGAGAGTGAGAGTGATTGTTTGATTGATTGATTGAGTACTTTATTTATGTAGATTACAATATATACTGGCTTATACACTTATATACAATAGCTTACAATACAGCAAAATTATAGATGAATTTACATAATATAGACTAAGAAAATAATTATTGAACTGTATATGATATGAAAAAGTAATTTGTAATATAATAACTATAGATAATTATATTGTTATGCATCTACATAAATTGGCGGAGCTTTGGACATATCAATGTCCATTCTTCGGAAAGACTATTAAAAATATCCTCCCCACTAACTCTCTACCAGTGAAAGAGAGAGTGAGTTAGTGAGAGTGGTGAATGGTTTAGAAATTATCTGAGAGCACAAATTCTAATGAATAAGCATAAGTGAAGATTCAAATCATATAGAATTTCGATATTCTTGATCTAAAGTTTTAACTCTAAACAAGTCT
Source organism: Nilaparvata lugens (assembly GCF_014356525.2). NCBI lineage: Eukaryota > Metazoa > Arthropoda > Insecta > Hemiptera > Delphacidae > Nilaparvata > Nilaparvata lugens. The sequence goes on from NC_052511.1 coordinate 10,035,682, forward strand.
TCTAGCGATAGTATACAATGCTTGCAGCTCTATAGAAGATTTATCAAATTACTGGAATAATAAATTGTTCAAAGTACCATACTTGGTCAGTATACAAACTATAGTTGGTACTATACTAAACTTGAATATCCCATTGTACTAACTTAAGATGCGTTTACACCAAAGGTATTAACAAAATGTTAATAACTTAATCCTTGTAGATTCTATTAGATTGAACGGAGCTTGACAAACACATATGTTCATCATGTGTATGATATGTTATGTTCAAATTAAAAGAAACTACAAGGATCAAGTTATTAACATTCTGTTAATTACCATAAGACTGTGTAATTACCACATTCTGTTAATAACTTTGGTGTAAACACAGCTTAACTGTAGTATTTGTAGTAGTAGTAACAAATAATCAATTCACTAATAACCGACAAAACACATTATTCTTCTGCTTCTTCTTTACATTGAGAACAGAAAATTGATATAAAAAATCATAAATTCATCAACTAAAAAAACAATTGGTTACATAATAGTCATCAATCGTTATCCTTATTCAAGTTGATGCTGCATCTTTGTAACTTTTACTTATTGTATAAATTAATAATAATAGAGAATGAATAACGTTTTATTTGAACATTGTGAAAATAATTATATTGAATGAAAAAGACTAAGAAATTGTCAAAAAATCACAGATTCATTGATACTTAGAAAGACCGGTTTAACAACTTATAGTTTATCAGAGATTGACAATGATGTAATAACCGAAACCGGTCTTTCAAAGTATCAATAAATTTGTGGTTTTTTGACAATTTCTTAGTCTTTTTCACTCAATATGAATAATTACCACAATATCAACTTCTCAACTACACAGAAAAAAGTTATTATTATGGACTGAAATTTTTGTAAAGTGAACAACTTCAAGACTCAGCCTATTTCGGACTATGTGTAACCTTATCTAAGTTTGGGAGAAGAATAGCACAAGGTTACCTTATTTTCTATCTCCCTATCATTTTGATGATTCACTTTTGTATCAGTCTAATATGCTACATTGGATATCTGGTTACCATTACTACAATTAATAAGATGACAGGAATTTTCGAAGCTACAATAATATACTTTCACAGATACACTTCTACTACTATATCAATTGCATATAACATTCCCATATTATACTATTACCGTACTACCACTATTACTTATGAACTTCTTTATTACCACTGCAATTACTCAGCTCGACAATTAGGTCCACATCTCAAGCCCCAGCTGATTTAAAATTCCTTAACTTCCGGCACAATCTATTCAGAGTATTAGCATAATTATTTTCTGACGAACATCGAAATCTGATTGTTTAGAATCACAGTGAACAAATGTAGCAAGAAGACGCTGTTAATTCAGCCGACGCTGCACTATAATACAGCGGCTTCTATTTATTGCATGCTTTGGATTCCGAATGTAATTAAGGCCAGTCTTGTATATTAAGCAGCATTAAGGCGTTTTGGGGTATTAATCTCGGCCTGATGAAAGAGGAGGGAAAGGAGAGAGAGTGAGTGAGAGGAGCGTCCATTCTTGCGTTGTTGTCATGGCAACGCAACCACGAGAAGGATGCGGTAAAGAAGGGCTGAAAATGTGCTGTTAGTGGGCCACTGGATATTTATGGTTCACATGACAAAAGCATAATAAAGGACGCCGAAAGAGAAGGAGAGAATCAGATAAAGAGAGATAGAGAGACGGAAAATGGAAGAGTTGGAATATGCGGGAATATGAATCAGAAATGAAGAGTGTAGTGGGTGATACTCGTGTTTGTTATTTTTGGATTTTGGATAGGCGTTTTACAGATTTGTTTTAGCATTATTCTTTCTAGTTGAACTTCAATAGGCCTATTATTTTTCCACTATTTGGCTCGAATAGTATCTGAAATATAAACTAGAATAGTCTTTTCTCTGTTTAGGGCTACTCGTAATATAAAAAAATACAAATCTTAGTACTTTTTGTGTAGTTGAGAAGTTGATATTGTGGTAATTATTCATATTGAATGAAAAAGACTAAGAAGTTGTCAAAAAACCCCTGATTTATTGATAATTAGAAATACCGGTTTCGGTTATACACCATAAACATTCTGCTGCTCTTGTATTTAGTTTTAGTTTATCAGAGATTGACAATGGTGTATGTCAATCTCTGATAAACTAAAACTAAATACAAGAGCAGCAGAATGTCTATGGTGTAATAACCGAAACCGGTCATTCTAATTATCAATAAATCAGTGGTTTTTTGACAACTTCTTAGTCTTTTCCATTCAAATCTCAGTACCCTTTTTGAATTATTTTATCACAACATGTTTCGGACATTCAAGCCATTTGTAGTTTTTTTATAAACTAGAATCTCTATTATATTAAAGCTTCCAATGTAAGGCTAGCTAGCCTCCTATTTTCAAAGCAATTATATCAACTACATACTGTGTTGTACTATCAATTACTGTATTAATTCATTTTTCTCTATTAGTTTGAACTTTGGATGAAAAACACTCTTGGAGTGAAAACGCTTATATTTTGTTCAAGAACAGGTCAAAACGTCGTCACCACAGAGAAGTGTTTACACTACTAAAGTGATTTTTATTCAAAGTTTTCAACTTCATAGTTCGTTTTCCAATTCTAAGTTATTATGCAATCGTTTCAGTTCCCAATTTCTATTAATCGAATTTGTATTATATCCTAAACTATAACCTTATAATATCTGCTATTCATTTAGGTTAAGAAAATGGATAATCTTATCACTACTCCACTATTTCTTTTTGAGCACTCTATTATCAATAGGCTTCCCCATCTCATCATGTCTTCCATTCCATTCATAAAAAATCCTTAGTTTAATCAATGAAATTAACGTTTTGGTAGGGAGTTAGTGGGAAGGATGTTTTTAATATTCTTTCCGAAGAATGGACATTGATATGTCCAAAGCTCCGCCAATTTATGTAGATGCATAACAATATAATTATCCATAGTTACTATATTACAAATTGCTTTCTCATATCATATACAGTTCAATAATTATTTTCTTAGTCTATATTATGTAAATTCATCCATAATTTTGCTGTATTGTAAGCTATTGTATATAAGTGTATAAGCCAGTATATATTGTAATCTACATAAATAAAGTGCTCAATCTGTAATCTACATAAATAAAGTGCTCAATCAATCAATCAATTCAAGTAATAGATCTTTGATAGGATTTATCTCTTCTATGTCCTATCTAATGCATATAATATTGGAAAAATGTTTGAGAAAGAATACTTTCGATATACTGATTTCAATAATCACTATTAGTAATTTTACTCGTACTCATAACTCTCATAATAAATTCATCCTAAAAACAGGTGTACCACAGGGTTCGATCCTCGGGCCATTATTATTAATTTTATATGTTAACGATTTACCACAAATAATAACAAGTGGTGAGGTTTTGATGTATACTGACGACACATCCTACATTTGTAGTGCAAAGGATGCAGAAAATTAAGAATTAGATACTTTTGTCAATGTACATGCCACAGCCCAATTCCTCAGTCAATATAACCTCAAAGTGAACGAAGCTAAAACGTAGTTCTTTACAGGATGCTACAGATGTCGTGCGCTAAAATGTCTGTAAAGTGATGAACTGAACTCCAAAAAAAATTAATCTATGTCTCAACAATTTAGTAATTACAATTAAATACATTACTAACAATGACCACACAACTTGTCAAAGTGGTCATATAATTTCCAAAACTTAAAGTGAATGTCAAGTGAAATTTATGATGGAAATAAAATTATTTATTTATTTATAGTTCAAAAAAATCATAACATCTTATGACCCCCAAGAATGTATGAAGATGTACCTCTAGGTCGGTATGTAAGACTGTAGTTAGAGTATTAGCATAGAAAAACAATAGCTTGAGTAGATATCCCATGGTATAGGGCGTTTATGTCGCAACTTTTAATGTTATCTCAAGCCGATAGTCCACGTAGTTCTTTCTCAAAAAGGTGTGTGACGCCGGAAGTCTCTCATGTTTTGCCGTTCATACACTCTCACCCCAACAAAACAGTAAAAATCTGCAATAATCGATAGTAATTGGCTTGAAATAACCGTAAAAGTTGCGACATAAACCATGGGATATCTACTCAAGCCATTGCTTCCCTATGGTATTAGCTCACAAAACTTCCTAGAGTATTATGTATGAAGATGTAACTTGAAGAGTATGTTAGAGTAATAGAGAGAGAAAAGAGGTTCTGCAGTATTATTGAGCTCAATAAAACAACCAGTACTTATAACATTATTATAACTTCATGCATTGGATGTTGTAACAGTAGTGCAGAAGCAAAATATAATCTGGCAACGTGAGTGAAAGCTTATAATTTAGTGTAAGAATATAATCATGTAGGTTGGAGAAGGATTCCAGCAGAATAATCGCTTAATTTATAGAAGGGTTGAAGTCCGACTATAAATTCCAGCCGAGAAAGACATTTATCAAAGCATGGATAGGCAGGACGTTGTCAGCTCATTTTCAAGATTAATATACTGTGGAGAATATAGAATGGCATGGAACATGAGTTGGGTTGGTTATAGAATAGATGGTGAGGATATAGATATAATGATGCAGGATACAAACAGAACATTGCTAGAGTACACAATTATGATACAGTTCGGTTGGTTGAGTGTGTTGGCATTCCTCCATGGCTGTTGGTTTCAAACTCTGTTTTTTGTTTGGTGTACGAGTATTTGCGTGCGTGTGTATCCGTTTAGGCTCCTCTTGTAGTACTGGTAATACTCTTCACAACAATGCTGGTCTACCGATTTGGAGATGCCGGATAACAGGCGTTCTCTGCATTGAGATTTTGAGAAGTGAATTGAATGGCGTGTTGAATTTAGTTGAACTGAATGGTGTGAAGAAATGAATGTTGGTTAGATTGAATGGTGAATACTTGTATACTGTTACTAGCTGCATTCTTTGGATTCATCTACTTATCAGCCTTCTATCATTTATGAATTCTCACTGTTTCTGGTATTCAGGATCCAGATAATATTATAAAAAATCACTTTTTGGTAGATTTTATTAGAAATTTCAGTTTGTAACTATATAAATTGTTATAACTTATATAAATTTCAACCTGGTAAAATTGCTGTAGCAAGCCTAAATAAACTTTTGTCAAAACTACTAAATTATCCTATGTTCAGTTGACACTAGAAAGAATGAAATCGGTTCCCATGTTCTAAACGTTTGGATTGAATATTGTGAATGAGCAGAATTCAGTTTACTTTCCCACTAACAATGCTTGTAGGCTAGATCCCATCAATTTGGAAGATTTCAAATCGTTTCATCTGCTGTCCGAAATTACTTGGAAAAATATCTCTGATGGAAGAAATTTGATGATGGTAATCAATCAATTTGATTGATACATGAAAATTTGAAATCACTTGACCTGATGTTCATTCAAATTCTAAATTTGGATTCACATTTTACATTCAAATTTTGATGTGAATTTTAAAACCCCACAGAACCAATCATCTTTTTTTATTAGTTTATTAGGCCCAAAACAATTAGATATTGGAAAGAAAAAACAGGCACCTGCTCAAAAATTCTTCTCTCCCTAAATAAGCTCATGAAATTGTATCTTTTCTGTTTAGGGCTACTTGTAATATAAATAGAAATAAAAATCTCAGTACCCTTTTTTGAATTATTATCACAACATGTTTCAACACTCACTTGAGAAAGGCATGAATGTTGAATCATGTTGTGATTAAATAATTCATAAAAGGGTACTGAGATTTTTATTTCTATTTATTTAAGTTAATGAAATTATATCAAATGGGGAATGAACTTGTCAACCGGAATATTCATCCTAAAATTAATAACTTGCTCTAGATAAATCTTTTTAAATTAATATTTTTTTTAGTTTTTCCACTGCTCATTTCAACAATCAATTTCACGCTTCTGTTATCACTTATTTCCCGTATTCAATTTCAGCTTCCAAATAAGTTATCAATAATCTCCACCATCAATAAACAGCTCACTTATGGGAATTGAGTTTCCGGTCCAGTAAGCATGGGACGGCGGCTGCAATTTTTTTCACCTTGGCTCACCCATGAATTCCAGCGAATGGCCTAATTATTTATAGTATTTATAGAAAGCATAAACTTCCGGCGGATTCTGCGCTGATAGGTTGCATGCTGCGGTAAAAAGCTCGGCGATGATTGGTTGCTGAGGGGGTTGGTTGGGGGGGGGGGATAAAAATAGGGGGGATGTGTACCGTAAATTTTGAGGATTGTTAATTACGTGAAGAAGGCGACTAGGCTACGGGATCGCAGGCCGGCAAATCCCCGCCAGAGAGCTCCGGTCTCCAGTTAAGCTTTATAAAGTCGTAAAGCATGAAATAAAGCCCACCCGGCCGCGCCAATAAACTTGCAATCCCTTGATCTTCGTTCACAATTATCACATAGGTGCGAGGCAGAAAGTTCACTCTATCCCTCTCGCTTACTCTGTTCTCAATATCGATATGAACCAGGCGAGCTTGTGCGAAAGTGCACGTGCGTGTGAGGAACTAGTTCACCAGTATTTATTCATGATGCAAAATTTCATATTATAGAAATTTTGAATTTCAAATGAATTTCATCATACAGAAATTCAGTATTTTCATCATACAGAACAAATTTATTCATGAAAAATTGTTATTAATCTTAGTGATAAATGAGGATCAAAATAATGAAAAACTAATTTGTGTTTTTGTAAAACTGAAATTGTGTTTTATTATAAACTATAGATAGACTATACTCCTATCATCCCTCATTATTGTAACTATTTCATACCCATTTCATATTTCATATAAAATATTTATATATATTATTCATCATGACAACCATGTCAAATATAAGAGTTTTATGAGTAACTGAATGGAATCGAATTGAACACTTCCTTTGCAGATAGGTGCAAATCCTTTCCTAATAGGTGTACTTTCTGTAAAGGAAGTGTTCAATTCGATTCCATTCAGTTACTCATTAACTCCTATATTTGTCATGGTTGTCATGATGAATAATACCATATATTTTGTAGAAACATCTTTGATAGAATCATGCAAATTTAAATTCAAAATTTACAGTCCCAGTTTATAAAATCGTATGAGTATGCTAAATTATGATCGAAAAAATAATCTTCCGTCAGTATTTATTCATTTTTAAATCACTTGAAAATGGCATTAGTAGCCGAAACATTGTCATGATAAAATAATTTGAAAGGGTACCCAGATTTATATTTTTATTTATATTTAATTTGTATTTTGTTCAAAGGAAGTTTTCTATTAGATTTGATTCGATAATTCATTCAATTCCTTCATTTGTCACGATTGTCATGTTAGGTAATACCAAATCGTTGATACCAATTTGACAATAATAATCATACTGAACAATAGAAATACAACGTATTTAACTCATTAAAACAAAGCATTTAGTATTCATATATTGTATATGACGCTATAATCATGATTATGACATAGGAGGAAAAACTAGGCTGAGCCTGTACTATTTCTTTCCAAAAATTTCGATAAAATGTTAATGATGTCCAAAAGTGGTGTCCAAGTGTGGTTATGTAATCACACATTGCATCGTCACTTGATTTTCAGTCCAGGAATAATGATTTGATAATTTTGAAGGTTGAGTATTTAAACATATTATAATCAAATAAATATACTCCAAAAATACTGTGAATAAACTTTTTGTGTAGTTGAGAAGCTGATATTGTGGTAATTATTCATATTGAATGAAAAAGACTAAGAAATTGTCAAAAAACCACTGATTTATTGATAATTAGAAAGACCGGTTTCGGTTATTACACCATTGTCAATCTCGAAACCGGTCTTTCTAATAATTATCAATAAATCAATGGTTTTTTGACAATTTCGTAGTCTTCTTCATTCAACTGTGAATAAACATAATACATACTGAATACTGAAGGCCCTTTAATTGGTTTTCGTTTTTTCCCATTTCACATAAAATAGATACTTCCTCTACATTCTTCAAAGGTGGATTTTCTGAACTATTCCCCTTGATTAGAGCATAATACTGAACTTCATAAACCAGGCTGGTGAACTTTATATAAAGAAGAAGAGAGACGCTCATTTCTGGTAATGATGACAACCCTAATTCATACATCCCCCTCCCCTTAACAAGGTTCGGTCATTTTGGCGACAGAGTGGTCATGGTGGTAGAAGGGGGGGGAGAGCTTTGCACTGATGAAGGGTCATTAATTTGCGTGGCTCAGTAACCTGTATGACGAAGACATTTATAGGGGGTGGGGGGGAACCAGTGTGGGGGGGGTGGTGATCACCCAAAGCCCTGGGGACACGAAAGTAAAGGTCATATTTCAAATTTGCAGACTTGGTATTTGCGCACATTAAAACGGTTTGGCTTTTGGAAAAGATAGGTAAGATGTAGGGGGTGAGGGTACGGGTGAAACAACAGTGCCCCATAGCACCCTGGCCATAAGCCAAATACTCTCCCCCCCCCAGGTACCCCGAATCATTTCTCCCGCCGTGTTTGTGGTCCCTGGGAAAGGGGTATCATCCCTCTGTTTATCCCTCTTGAATTTGGCTCTTTTCAAATATCTACTACATACCCTTGGCTTGGACAAACCCTTTGTTGCGTTCATCCACCCTAATCCTTCCCTTACCCCAACCATCCATTCTTCTTTTAATTAAATGTAGGCTAGGTTCAGCCAGGCAAAGGAATCTTTCACCAAATTCCGCCAGTCAAATTAATTTTGCGAACTATGCAGTCGCTTATGCAGGATAAGGGCCGATAGCAATGACCTTCTTATTTCACCCCGAATTTATTTGTTTTAGCGTTCTCCTTAGGGAGCTTATCGGACCGTCCAGTATTGTATCAGGGGTCTGTAGGTATTAATGGTTGACCAATAAGCCGTATCTTACACAAAGTAAAGCCAAATGTGGAATTTATGAATGGGTTGCATTGGAATTCCTAGTAATGGGATATCAATTGCCTTTAGTAGACAAATAATATTGATTTATAACAACATAATCCTCTTAAAGAGAAGTAGAACGGAAATTGAAGCTTGAAGATAATAATAATAATAATAATATCAAGTGACCTGGCTGGCTCAGGTCTGTGTCAGAGTTTTCAGGTCGCAACTGATCAATTTCAGGGCCTCTGACATGACCTAACGACTGCTTTTTAGGCAGCCGACGGCTTAACGTGTCCATCCGAAACACGGATAAATTGAAGATAAATTGATTTTAAATATTGTAGTAAAAGTAAATTTGTATGGCTTTTGTTGGTGGGGAGTCCATTGCGGGAATATTGTAGTGAAGGACAAAATAATAATATATGGAGAATAGCCAGGAATGTACGTACCTAGATTTCTGAGAGATGGAAAGTTATGGAATTTGAAATGTATGACTCGTTTAATGTGAAGATGATTTTTTGTTAATACATTAATTTATTCATCAATACAGCTCTCTGACTATCCTAAAACTAGAAATTTCTGTATATCTATTTATATATTTATAGCACTCAACAGAAAACACTTTAAAGTTTTATAATATAAATATAGACAGGATACACACGACACGGATAGATTAAAAACACTTAAAAACTTACATTTAAACGAGAATTTTCGGGGGGCCCGGCCCCCCCGTGTGTATCCTGTCTATGTTTATATATTTATATTTTTATATCTGGTTATTTATGTTCAACAGATCTCGAAAGCGGCTCTAACGATTTTCACTAAATTCGGAACATGGTAGGTTTATGATATAAAAATTTGATTGCACTAGGTCTCATCTTGGGAAAACTCGCTGAACGACATTAGAAAGATAATCCTTGGCTGAAACAGCTGAGACTTTCGTCGTCTGTGGATAGTAAAAGTGAGCGAGTGATTCTGTGGAAAACCAAGATATAGCATCCCCGAAATTCATAAGCTGACGTATAGCCAGCTGTAAAATATAAACAGGATCATTTTTGAGAATTGTGTTCTGTTTAACAATAAATGAAAATAACGAGCGAAGCTCGGTGCCCGATATATATTATATAACAAGTCATACAGCTGTGACTGGGCGACAACAGGCTTCGCCCAAAACTTCTCTCCTCCCAAATTTAATACTGCATCAAATACAGATTGAATATTATACACATTAATACTGGAACAGAATCTCCGATAATTGTGAAAATTTGTAGATTTCTTAAAAATTATCGAAATGAAGACTTTGTCCGAGCATTACCCTGATATCTTTGTTTCCAATAGTTATAAAATGTAACATTCAAACTTCTGAGTAATCTCTACTACCTCACTCAAAGTTTTACATCCAAGCTACTTGTGTTTCTCAAGAAAACACTTGGTGATTTATTATCTAGTAATTCATCTGAGATGATATTCAGGTATTAGAACAGCCCCCGCTTATTGGATGGAATAAATCTACCTACCTACAACCCATAAATTCAACAGAATAGCTTTCTTCCTAATATTCTACGACTTCCTGAATGGTGGAGACATCTAAGAAGAAAAATAATAAATTCTTCAAAATGATCCTACATTTCTGAAGGAGATGATTCATATGGAGGAGCTGAACCAATAATAGACGTCATAACTGAAGATCTTGCATAATTCAGCACAAAACGAGTATTAGAAAAAGCCATATGTGCGTGAAAATGTGAGGAATTCTGTTGATTCATCTCATGAAATAGATCACATCACTATGTTGAAGTTCACTAAGGGTAGATGTGGGAAGGGGGATCACTAAGGGATGCTCCATAGTTGGTGAGATAGGGGGGAAGATATGATATTGAGAAAACTACGTGCTTGACCAACTTAATATCATGTAATGCGACTGTGGTACCCTCTTGCCAGCATCTTTTACCCTCAATTTTTCATTTATTCTCTCCACATATTGCGGCTAACTGACCAATACCCTTGTGATTCGACTGAGCTGGATTGATGCATTGCTATGAAGCATCTGTTGTCTGTGCTGGAGATATTGCTTGTTATAATACGGCAGATGGGACTATAATTCAGGCTTCAGCTACCTATTCCATATATTAAAGAATTTCAGATAAGGATCTACGACTCCATTGATATGAATTTGTCATATTTGGAGGGACTTTAATGATCTAGGGACATACTTCAAAAGTCAACAGTCCTCTATTGATATTTGTATTTGTATAAAGTCATCATCCTATTCATTCATTTAAATTGTAAACTAGTTTCGATGTGGCAAAGCTCTTTCATGTTATCTGATGTTTTTTATGTTATCTGACATTATTTTTCTAATGAGTATTGTATGAGTTTGAGTATTGTATATGACATTGTTTTACACCGTATCTGAGTTACTTCATCTATGTAAATGTCTATCAATTCCTTTGTACCTGACCGACTGGACGAGATCCATGTATATGTTATATATCTGTTGATCAATAAAATCTATTCTATTCTATTCTTATCACTTGTGAATTGTGATACATCATTATTATACTTTTGATTTTCATAGAATTAAATTTATTCAATCTATCAGTAAAGTTTGAACAAAGAAAAATAATATCATGTATAATATAATATCATATATAGTTTGTACAATCAATCAATTTCTAGTGTCAATATCATCAAATCAACATAGACCTAATGATTACAAATTCTAATATCTGTTCAATTTGTCAGTAACACAACAAAGACCTAGTGATTTCAAACTCTAATACCTGTTTAATTTGTCTTTTGCAGGTAGAATTCGATTTATTCAATCTATCAGTAAAGTTTGTACAAAAAAATAATATCATATATAGTTTGTACAATCAATAAATTTCTAGTGTCAATTTCATTAAATCAACAAAGACCTAATGATTACAAATTCTAATATTTATGTTCAATTTATCAGTTACAAGATAACAAAGACCTAGTGATTTCAAACTCTAATATCTGTTTAATTTGTCTTTTGCAGGTAGAATTCGATTTATTCAATCTATCAGTAAGTTTGTACAATCAATCAATTTCTAGTGTCAATATCATTAAATCAACAAAGACCTAATGATTACAAATTCTAATATCTGTTCAATTTATCAGTTACAAGATAACAAAGACCTAGTGATTTCAAACTCTAATAACTGTTTAATTTGTTTTTTGCAGGTAATAAACGTTTGCTGTACGATCTCTATCTAGCCCACCTAGGTACTATGTGAGTAAACCAACTTTACTTCTCACCTTCTCAACCGCAAAATCTAGTTGTAATCATCTCTAGAGAATTCCATCTAGGCACTCTTCGTAATTAATGAATCCTTAAAATATACTCGTTCTATAGTTCATGATCTGGGATGGGAATTTGAATCACTCAAGTCCGAAAACTAGCAAATTGATGATATTGAAGCCTATGGTTGGATATTGAAAAACTGTGAGATTATAAAGCTCAGAATAGGTAGCAGTGCCCCCCCCTACTATACCCCCTGAAGGCTACCCCCTCTCATATTAGCTAGACTTTCTCTCATCAATATCACACCTCATTGGGCATCCATTATTCTTTATTGGCCTTCTAATTTGAATGAATGGATAATTGTTTAAAATCTGGGAAATTAAAATTTTTAATTATATCAGTTTTTATGATTGTGATATCTCACTCACTTTTCCTGTGACAAGCAGTCATAAGTTCAGAAATTTAAGTCTTAACTAGAAATATCGCGGCACCGAGCTTCGCTTGTTATTTATTTATTGATAAACAGAACACAATTCTTTGAAATCATTGGGGAAGTACTAACAGGCACAGCCCAAAACTGTTTCATCCCCGAATTTTGATTTATAAATGTTCAATAGGTAAAATAATGAAAATAAGTAATAGATAAAATATATTAATGTAAAATAGGTTAGGTTCCATACACTTGAATTCAGGTCCAATTTTCAGTTCAAACATTTGAAAACAAAAAAGTTCCAATTCAGGTTGTTCACAAACCAAATTGAATAACAAAATAACACCCACTAATCACTTAAAAACTGTGAAATAATTATTAACTTTGAAAATGAATTATAATATAATCCAATTAAGAATGATATACCATGTCATGTCAACAAATCAGATTATTTTGAACAAGTCGATAAGAATCTCTAGATAATATTTCTCGTGAGATAAGCTGATTGATTACACAGCTGAACATAATTCTGTCCCTCTCCCACACAGGCACACGCATCTTATGTTATCGACAGACGACGACGAAGTTATCATCTGTTTTTCCAAGGATGAATCATTATTATCCTTTTCATGTCCTTCAGCGATTTAACCCAGGGATGAGACCTAGTGTAATAGAATTTTTATATCATAAACCTACTATGTTCCTTATTTCGTGAAAATCGTTAGAGCCGTTTTCGAAATCTGTTGGACATAATATATATAACCATATAAATATTGAATAAAAAAGACTAAGAAATTGTCAAAAACAACAGATTCATTGTCAATCTATGATAATCTCTGATGTTTATCAGAGATTGACAATTGTGTAATAACCGAAACCGGTCTTTCTAAGTATCAATAAATCTGTGGTTTTTGACAATTTCTTAGTCTTTTTCATTCAATATGAATAATTACCACAATATCAACTTCTCAACTACACAAAAAGTGGACCATAAAAATAATTAAATATATACAGAAATTGCTCGCCTAATATAATAGGATTAAGTAAATGAAAACTTCCAAGGTGGCCCACCAATAACTAACTTAGCATACCGGTACATGTCACCAAAGATAAGACAGTCTATTATTTAGCTACTCCATGATGCAACGTCATGAAATCGATCAAGTATACCCTTCTACGACTTTCCATTTTGCAGCACACCCCATCCATCTCCTCCGACAAGTGGCGTAGGAATGTCATTTACGTCGTCTGGTTAATTTTCATTGCATTGTGCCTAACATACTATGCATGTCGTATTGCAGTGGTAGGTGTGAGTGTACGAACTTAGTCGGCAATGTTTTATTGCATCGGAGGGGTGTATTGCTGGTAATTAAGTGGGGGTGAGGGGTGGTTCAAGGTGTGGGACAAAATGGCGAATGTTAAGGGGGAAGATGTACAGTGGGGCATGTGTTATATAGTGGTTTATTCCCGAGCTGTTGACTTGGTATGTGTTCTAGGGTTGTGACCCTTGTTTATGACCTACACACTGAGGGTCACCCCTTCCACCCCACCCCACCGAACCGCGCCGTTTGTTATATTGAGCTCGCGAGATAGGCGCACCCGGGTGGCTGCGCGTGCGTGTGTACGTTGGTGCGTAAATAAGAATCCGACGACGTATCTAATTTCATGCTTCCGGGGGACGGGCTACTCGGGGCCGGATATGAGCTTGTGCCCGAATTTTGTGTAATAGTTGTAACTGGGCCAGGATTTGCGAAAATGTTTTTTCTGACTTGGCAGGTTGTTTTCGATTGGGTAGAATGTTTGAAATTGAGATTAAAAGAGGTTCGACTGTAGGCCTACTACAGAAAAACCTGTACATGGAATAGTTTTTCAATGGAGCTATCTGTCTACGTATGTAGACGACAATAATCTGATCTAGAATTTAAGCATTTATCATTGAATAAATAAATAATATAAATGTTTATCTACTAAAACTAGTACATCAATTACAGAAGATATTAGATAGTTTACAATTACATACAATAGTTAGTTTCAGAAATTTCTTATAATGTGTTTTCTACATAATTGAGTGTTATCTGTGTGGGAATTGGCCTACTCCACTATGGCGTACCATGCTCCAGAGTGGTACGTAATTATCTTAGTAATTCCCAACGATTGTACTCTTCTTGATAGAACACAATTCTCGGTGCATATTTTTGATATTTAATAAATAACATTTATTTTTGGACAAAAGTTGAGCTTGAACTTCTTACAGAAGAAACATAACCTATTTTTTGGGCATGTAATCAAAATTTGGGAATGGAATAGTTTTGGGCCAAGCCTGTTGTTCCTTCCCAATCATATTTATATGATTTGTTATTGTATCCATGTATAAATAAATAAATAAATAAATATCATTGAGTTAAATTAAAACTTGAGGGAGATGAGTTTCGGAAGGAAAATGTTACAAATTATTATGAAATTTGAAATAATAACGGAGAACAGTGGTATTCCTCCACTGTATAACTCAAGTTTATTATGTTAATGATTACAATTGTCTTCAACCTCAACATTTTCATTCAACAATAATTGTAAAGCAAATGGTAAAAAATGACAAAGGTTGTTTTGAGGCAATTGATTTCCAAATTCCAAGTTACGTTGAATACGCAGTCCTAGTCTATTTTATTTATTTATTCACATTGTGTACAAATACTTAATATGAGGAAAGGCACAACAGGCTCATGCCCAAAACTGTCCCATTTCCAATTTATATTATACAGTACTGTCCAAATCAAAATGTTGGTTATGTCACTTTCACTTTTCAAAATACAATTTACACTCTTCAATACTCTGATAAACGAGCAAATTTTGAATCAAATAGATACTATTAGAGTCTGAAATTAAAAAATCTAGAACAGTTACTTAATAATTGTTTAAAAAGTCTAAATTTTGAATGACATATTTTGTCCATATGTTCATTGAACAATAACTATTATAGTTGTCCAGATTTACTTTCAAAGTAAAATTTTGTATAAGTTGTCTATTGGAGTAGGTATGTAGGATGAGCTCCTGGATTTATGAATAGAATTTTACTACTCATAGATGAAAGTTTTTGTTATTCAACAAACCTATTATAAACTAGTAGTTCTGTGAACAGTAGACCTCACGCAGTATTCTCATCCACAAGTACCTGATTGAAGCTATAGACCTTATGTAAATACTGCAATAGACTGGCTTCTCCACACATTGTGTAATCACTTGTCAGTTGATTTATGATGAATAATTCTATAGTCTGATTTTTACTCTAATATTGGCGTATGAAGGAGGCTCCTTTCCCTTTTATATTATCCTTGAAATGAAAATCTCCAAAAACCTTGTATATACGTCGACGCGCAATTAAAAAAGGTACATACCTATCAAATTTCATGAAAAACTATTACCGCTTTCCGCCGTAAATGCGCAACATATGAGCATTTAAACATTTAAACACTTAAACATTAAGAGAAATGCCAAACCGTCGACTTGAATCTTAGACCTCACTCCGCTCGGTCAATTATGATATGCATATGATATTATGCACTGATTCAAACCAAAAACTTTTCTAATGTTTGGGTACATAAAATCACACTTTCCCTTACTTTCAAACTTTTGATACGGTATATAATACGAAACAAATCTCCGGTAAACCTCAATGGTTGTCATTAATTAATTTATGATACTACCCATCTTCTGTAGAGGGGACACCAAGGAGAATAAACTGATGAAGAGCCAAAGAAGTTGAAAAGAGATGATAAATAGTTGAGTGTAGGGGAGTAAGAGAGAAACTGAATGGTAGGAGACAAGGGTAGGGTCACTACGTGCATGGAAAGCGAATTTCCACCAGCTTTTCTTCATTTTTCGGCTAGATACTGATGGACTTTGGCGGGGAAAACTTGGTGCGCTCACAATAAAACACCTCCTTAGCGATTCCCCAGCTTTCCGAAGGCGAATGAGGGAATCGGAGGGATATTTTTTATTACCAAACTTGGCTAACTTCCCTCCCGTCAACGCATCTCTAATGCAAAATACGTGTTCGGGATTTTTACGCCTTCATGTTTGTATCATGGTGATGAGGATTATGAGGGTCATAATAGGAAGGTGGGGATGGTGTAGCAAAGATAAGACTTCCGTGAAACTTTCAAGAAATAATGGTGTCTTTAGGAATCTGTAGATCAATAAAAATATAGCCTATATAAATCGTGAAATATGGTGATCCACAAACAAACTTCTTCCTAGAAATTATGGAGTTTGCAGGAATTTGTAGTTCAATGGAGAGTTTTCAAATCGTCAAAAGTATAAATAAAAAATTAAAAATCAAAGTACTCTTTTAAAATTTTTCAATCACGACATGTTCATATTTTTAAAAGTAGCCCTATAGAAAAAAAGACAAATTGACTTCGAAAATATGTTTGAATTGGATTGGAAGTTATTCATTTATTTATTATTATTTATTTATACATTGATAAGGTGCGTACAGATATACGCGCCGCGAACATGAGCAATTCACTTTTAATCAGATGACGCCAAGCATTTTATATCTGTATCTTACCGTTTCTATAGAAGTACATATATAGTCAGCTGATTAAAAGTGAATTGCTCATGTTCGCGGCGCGTATATCTGTAAGCACCTTTAGATACAATATAATTCTCAACTATGAATGATTAAGGAAGGATTAAAGCCCAAAACTGTTCCTTTCCCAAATTTAGATAGAAATTGTCCACAAATAGTTCGAGTATTCCACCATCTATAATATTGGAAAACTGTCGGAGTTGAACTAATAATCTTTTTTCCACCTCTGTGCTTTCCTGGGACTTAATTTCAAGAAGATTAATCAGAGAAATTACAGTTAACACGGGAGCTTCTACACATCAACCCACTTTCATATTCTTCTATACAGTTGTAGGTAGCAGGAGAGGAGAAAATAATTTACAAGAAAATCATGGATGAGCATGGATAATTAGTAAGTATCAAGGATTTTAGACTGGATGATATTCAGTGGAATAAGAAGAGAGACAATTTGTAGAGAAATGTAGGATGATAGTAGTATTAATAAAGAATAAAACGAAGAGAAAAGATTATAAACAAGAATAAGGAAAAGTAATAGAAGAAGAAGAAGACGAAGAAGAAGAAGAAGAAGAAGAAGAAGAAGAAAAGAAGGAGAAGTAATAAAAGAAGAAAGTAAATTAGAAAAGAAAAAGTGACAGAGGAATTGTAGAAGAAAGGGATGATTTATAGAGAATACGAACAAAGATAAAAGAGAATAAGAGTATGAAGAAGCAGATGGATAATTAGTAAGAATCAAAGATCTAAAACTGGACTTCCCCATTCTTGCTTTTGTCACACATTTCAATTCTTTGAACTGACTATGATGATGATAGCTGTGACGAACCTGAGGAGAAGAATCCGTCAGATCAAGAAGTTCTAGAGGCTTTCAAAGTTATCAGGCAATGATTGAAACTGAAAAATAGTGTACCAGACATGTCTGACTGTTTGAATAGATGTGAGTCGTTTATCGAGCATGATTTTTTATTCAAATGCAAAATTGAATCGGAAATTACTCACTTTTTCAAATATGAAAAATTAAAAAATAGGAAAGTTAATATTTATAGTGAAACAAAATAATTTCCATTAAAATAAGAGGAGAGATAATTCGTGGAGGAAATGTAAAAAGAAAGTAGTATTAATAAAGAATAAAACGAAGAGAAAAGAGTGTAAAGAAGAATAAGGAAAAGTAATAGAAGAAGAAATAGAAGACGAAGGAGAAGAAGAAGAAGAAGAAGAAGAAGAAGAAGAAGAAGAAGAAGAAGAAGAAGAAGGAGAAGGAAAAGTAATAAAAGAAGAAAGTAAATTAGAAAAGAAAAAGTAATAGAGGAATTGTAGAAGAAAGGGATGATTTATAGATAATAAGAACGGAGATAAAAGAGAATAAGAGTATGAAGAAGCAGAGGCATAATTAATAAGAATCAAAGATTTGAAACTGAATAATTTTCATTGAAATAAGAGGAGAGATAATTCGTGGAGGAAATGCAGAAAGAAAGTAGTATTAATAAAGAATAAAACGAAGAGAAAAGAGTATAAAGAAGAATAAGTATAAGAAGAGAAGAAGAAGAAGAAGAAGAAGAAGAAGAAGAAGAAGAAGAAGAAGAAGAAGAAGAAGAAGAAGAAGAAGAAGAAGAGAAGAAGAAGAAGAAGAAGACGACGAAAAAGAAAAAGAAGAAGAAGGGGAAGGAGAAGGATAAGTAATAGATGAAGTAGTAGTAGTAGTAGTAGTAGAAGAAGAAGAAGAAGGAAAAGTGATAGAAGAAGAAGAAGAAGAAGAAGAAGAAGAAGAAGAAGAGAGTGTGAGTGAAGAGGAAGAACACAAAATAATCCTTTTCACCCCTCATCTATAACACTTAAGTGCAATTATTGTCTCGACCCGAAATGAAGTCTTTATGTGGTGGATTTGCATGTTGAGGCTTCATGCCATGCTGTCTCACGCTATATCAAGTGGCCGCACTGTTTCTTACATAGACGCCCTGCCACTGGATTAGACGGGCTATGGTAGCATAGAGGGCTAGCAGTATAGAGTGCTGGTCGAGCAAGATAACGTCTCTATTCTCCGCTGTTATCAGCCGTCTTCTAATAACAGTGCTGCCATCTGGAGCGACCGTAATTTCTGCTCAAAAGGCGATCATCGATCTCACTCTACTGGCCACCCTGTTTTCCAAGTGAAATTTTATTATTTTCCACAAATAGATACACAAACCTGCAATTTTTTCCCAAGTGGACTCTTCTTTGACTGAGCAAATTCGTTGAACTCTATCCAGTACTTGAAACTGGTTCTAAAGTACTTTTAAGAGTTCTAAAACAAATTTCAATGAACATTTCAGAGTTTTTAGACTTTTGAAACTGATTTTCTTCCCTCTCAAAATGATCTATAGACTTTTATAACTGTTTATTTCTCTCTCTAAATGATCGAATAAACTCTTGAACTGAATCGTTTACATTCATTGATCCCTATGTTCGGTTTCCTTCATACATCATACATAAAACTAGTAGTTCTGTGAACAGTAGACCTCACGCAGTATTCTCATCCACAAGTACCTGATTGAAACTATAGACCTCATGGAAATGACTGGCTTCTCCACACATCTGTGTAATCACTTGTCAGCTGATTTATGATGAATAATTCTATAGTCTGATTTTTACGGTAATATTGGCGTATGAAGGAGGCTCCTTTTTCCTTTTATATTATCCATGAAATGCAAAATTTTCGAAAACTCTGTATATACGTCGACGCGTAATTAAAAAGGAACATACCTGTCAAATTTCATGAAAATCTATTACCGCGTTTCGCCGCAAAAGCACAACATATAAACATTTAAACATTAAGAGAAATGCCAAACCGTCGACTTGAATCTTAGACCTCACTTCGCTCGGTCAATTATTCTTCAATTTGATCATTTATCAGGGGATTCATGGATTACGTTTGAATATTCAATCTTGTCAATATTCACTAACTTATCTCCTTGTTCAGTTTACTTCATATTCCAGTTAAAATATTCATGAATTGATGATTTATTAGCAGGATTTATAGAATGTGCTTGAATATTCATAAATTGGACTATCAAAATAGAAATAACTTGATCCCTACATCATCAACATGAGTTATCCAGTATAAGTTGAAAATTTATCTTGGAGAAAGTTCATGAAAAATTTCCTTCTGCATTGAAATTTGGAAATACTCAAGTCATAAATGAAGCCATCTATAAGAAAAAACCTCCTCCTGCATTGAAATTTGGAATATTCAAGTCAAAAATGTTGCCTTCCATACGAGAATATAATAATATATTACTTCGTTTCTCTATATTATTCTGAAAGTAGTGTTCGGCGGTTTGAATTGTGAATAAATTGAAAATTTATTTTACGAACTTAAAAATAAAAATATCTCACATGGAAACTTCTTGAGAACACTCTCAGCTTCCTCCACATATTTCCTTTTGCAACTTTTCCATACCAGAGAACCATACAAATATTTCATATGATTTCCGTCCGCGTCTCTCAACACAGAAATAATACAAATAATAAAAGTGCGAGAGTGAGTGAAAATGTGATAGGAGAGAGACAGAAATAATACAAATAATAAAAGTGCGAGAGTGAGTGAAAATGTGATAGGAGAGAGAGAGAGTATATACAGGACAATGACAATACCAGCGACAAGGAGAAGAATGGAGTGAAAGGGATATATGTGGGACAATGACAAAGCCAGCAGCTACATCTTTAGTGCATTACTGTGAGATGAAATAAAAAGTAAGGGAGATATGGAATGTTGCTATTTCATATCGTGGAACTCGAGGAGTGTTTCATATGTTCGGAAGAGGAAATGAGAGAGAAGATTGATTGAAAAGTTGGACGGGAAAAATTCTTTGAAATGAAGCAGTGCTTTGAAATGGAGTCAGATTTTATTGAACTGATTTATTGAGTTTGAACCTAATACGAGCTGATATTCTGGTAGTTATACTGCTCCCTCAAGTACTTCAGTCTTTTCTACTTTAAGTCTGCGAGGCACAGATTCTATTGATAGTTAGAAACAAGTTTATCAGAGATTGACAATTGTGTAACAACCGAAACTGTCAATAAAATCTGTGGTTTTTGACAATTTCTTGGTCTTTTTATTTAAAAACTTTATAATTAACTTCAATTTATTGTACCCGGCTAATATAATAATAACTGAGTGCATGTATCTAGAAGTTCCAATTTTTTAGAAGTCAAGCAATTTGAGATTTATGTTTTATGATGTGGAATTCAGTTACACCACTCTCCAATATCATGCTCCAATTTTTTCAATGTTGTAGAGGTGTTTGGAACCTTTATAATTAACTTGAAGTTATTGTACCCGGCTATATGCATATCCAATATAATAACCGAGTGCATTTATCTAGAAGTCCCAAATTTTAAGAAGTCAAATAACTTGAGATTTATGTTGTGGGATCCAGTTCCTCTAATCTCCAGTATCGTAGTCCAATTTTTTCAATGTTGTAGAGGTGTTTGGAACCTTTATAATTAACTTTAATTTATTGTACCTGACTAATATGATAACCGAGTGCATGTATCAAGAAGTTTCAATTTTTTAGAATTCAAGTAACTTGAGATTTATGTTATGGGACTCAGTTACACCAATCTCCAGTATCATGCTCCAATTTTTCCAATGTTGTAGAGGTGTTACTTAGTAAGCACAAACTTCCCTCACAGCTTTGATCCTCGGAGCAGTTTCCAGTCGCGCCATCTTAACCAATCCCGTGAATCACTACTTGCTTCTCATGTTATTATAATCTATATCTTACCCACATGTATTTGACGCCATTAAAGTGAGCCAGCGGCGTTTTGAAGCATGTGTACGAGCCGTAAACAGCGGTTCACGTTTGAGAATGTAAGTAACTGTTGACTAATATCATGTGTATAGCGACCAGATACTAGTCTCGTTGTTTTCAGCCTGTTATACTTTGTGCCCTATTATTTTCTACTATCCACATTAATTGTAGAGCCTGAGATGAAAGATTCACAGTATATAGTATGGTCGGTGTAAGAAGCGACATGAGTTAACATAGAAAATAAGCTGCAATCGTTCGATGTGTGTCGATTCTAGGTGGTTCCTCCTCTGATAAAGGAGATGTGGGTTGGGTGTGGATGTGATAATGCTTAGTTTGTGGTGCAAGAATAGTATATACTCAGTGTATAGTTGATATTCCTATAGAATAAAACAATCATCTGAATTCTTTATTCTATGGTAGTGGGAGGCCAGTTGATACAGTCCTAAACATCCTCCAATCAACCATTAAAATTCTGTCAATTATCCGTCAAATGATCCTCAAAATATTCCCATGTTAACACAGTCTAATTTGAGGATCATTTGACGAATAATTGACGAAAAAATCCTCAAAATATACTGTGTTAACATGGGAATAATTTGAGGATCATTTGACGAATAATTGACAGAATTTTAATGGTTAATTGGAGGATGTTTAGGACTGTATCAACTGGCTTTCCACTATCATAGAATATCCGATCTAGATTGATTGTTTATTCTATAGCCCTATCAACTGAGCACTGAGAATATATACTGTTCTTCATATCCTGAAATATACAGTCCATAACTTCAAAAGGTCCAAAGGCTACACAATTACCAGCGAGTTTTTATATTATTTCTAAGTTCTGGCTAGCTGAAATTCTATTTTTCTCATTGTTGACACTGCCGCCTGCCTCAGCGATGAAATGTTTTATCAAGATAGTGTGAAACAATCCTTCTTTCTATTTTTCTTCTTCGTTTTATACTTTCAGTTGATTTTCTTATTCAACAAACTTTGTAAAGTTATTTTTTAGTTTATACTTTCCTGTTTTTATCACATTACTATTGTCTTTTTCTTTTTTATTTCGAACTTCGAATGTCATAAAAATTCCTAGTAAACTTACCTAATTATGTTCTTAATATTGTTTTTGTGATTGGGCACCCGCCGAAAAACCTACGGTTTGGCAGGACCCTAAATTGTTTTTTGAAATTGTGATAAAAATTGATTTGATTTGATAAGTTCGGAGAGACTAGGGAAACATGACACGAGAATATCAATCATAGATAGATATTCAATCTCTCAGTTCTCGAACGACTGAAACCTGAGTTTCCCCAAATTATTATCTTGTTAATACAGTATTTGAGATCCTGAAAGATTCACTTCTCAAATTAAGGAGGGCTCAGTGGCTACATATCTCAAAATTATGTTCTTGTTGATACAGTATTCACAAATCCTAAAAAATCACTTCTTAACTTGAAGAGGAATAAATTATCTACTACCACTTGAGAAGAAATGCAGAAAAATTAGAAGAAGATATTAATAATGAATTATTCACTTTTGAACAATTAATTACGACATAGCAGTCAGGTATTTATATAAATAAAACTATTAGCTTCTACTTACATTAGTGTAGCGCTATCGGACACTAGGCCCTCCATCAACACTCAAGTGTCCGAAAGCGCTACAATAATGAAGTAGAAGCTAATAGCTTTTATTTATATAAATAACTGACTGCTATGTCGTAATTAATTGTTCAAAAGTGATTATTTAATAAGCAGTTCGTAATGGGATCAAGCATTGAAGAGAATAAATTATTGATGTCCACTTTCTCAGTACTCAAACGAGTAAAACCTCGAGGAATAAATAACGAGAAATAAATATCTACTTGAGGAAGAATTCAGAAAAATGACAAGGAGATATTGATAATAAATTATTGATACCACTTTCTCAGTACTCAAACGAGTAAAACCTCGAGGAATAAATAACGAGGAATAAAAATCTACTACTTGAGAAGAAACGCAGAAAAATGACAAGAAGATATTAATAATAAATTATTGATATCCACTTTCTCAGTACCCAAATGAGCAACCTTTGAAAGTCTAGGATCTCCAGGTTGTTGGCAACCTATTTCCATTAGTGCAACAAATGAATCTGCTGCTTCCACTAGCATATTCCTTCCCATCACATCCCGACATCCGCGTTTCCAGGATGAGGAGAAAATTAATTCCATTGAGCTACTGTGGGAGTCATAAAAGTGTTTTGTTTTTCGTCGCTCGGACACAGTGTTCCGTTCAGGCTTCACACCACTATCCGATAAATAGGGCCGTTATTTTTTGCCCTAAACTGTTATGGATTAATGGTGGACTGCCGGGGAATTGTAGAATGGGGGAAGGGTTGTTCATACACTGTTTTGTACAATAGCTCAGAGGCCCATGTTTCTCGTTACAAGCGGCGGCGCGAGTATTGCTTAATTACGTAACATGTTTTCATCCATGCCGGGGTGAAATTAGTTTTTCCCAGCTTGTCAGCGTTGGAGTTTCTGTTCTCTAGCCCTAGGGAATCCAGGCAACCAACCCAAGGTTCACCTGTGTGTTGGTGCAGGATGGAAACAAGGCGAACAGAGATGGTTGATTGGAGATGAAGAAACAGGGTAGATGGGATAACACCCCTAACGTCTGCCCCTCCCACCATTACACCTGCTACCATTCCTACCCCTTAAACTCACCAGAACATCCCTGCAGTAAGGTCTTCCAGCCGACCGTAGTAACCTCAGGTGGCTTGTTAGTTAAATGCTGGCAAAATGTTTGAAATGTTGCCACATGATGAATAGACGCTATGTTGCGTGTTAGAACACCGCAACTTGGCTTCAAATCTTAACATAGGTCAAAGAAAACATGTGAATAGATAGAAGTTTTGGGTGAATGAAAGTATTGAGTACATTGGTGAAGAAAACATTCTGTGTCTTCATTCTACTAAGGAAACCTTCTTATACAAAAATAATCTTCATAATCAGAATTGTGATGATATACGGTGGAACCTCTATATAGCACACACCTTTATTAGTAAAGTAACTCCTAGTATAGTTAGTTTAACTCCTAGGAGTTAGTATAGTAACTCCTCTATTGCTACATTTCTGTAGACCCTTGAAAGTCCATATTGTTTATGTGTCCATATTTCTAGTGAATAATGAATTCCACATAACATCTGGACTGTTTATTTCAAATTAAGGTTGAAAGCAGTTTTGGGCGAATGCCTTCTGTTCACACCAGGATTGTATCTATTGTCTATGAATAAATAAATGAATAATTAGTACACCTCGATCCAGTACAGACTCAGTAATAGTACATTTTTTGAGTAGTCCCTTGAAATGTACTAATTCGAGGGTATCTGTTTTCCAATTTATTTCTTCAGGGATTTTTCAATTAAAAAATATCACAAAACGTAAGGAATTTTCTGAATCTATAGCAAATAGAAAAAGGTCTGACAGATATCAAGTGAATCTTTATAATTTGTAACCTAGAAATGAGAATCTTGAATAAGTTATTTTATTTATATCAAACCACACTTCTCCTTTGTTTCAAGGAACAGAATACTCAATAAATCAAACAAACTGAACAACAGCAGTTGTTTTAGGAGTGAGTTAGAGTTTCTTTTCAAGTTTTAAAGTGTTCAATTATTTATAATACAGTATTTTCCAGTTATCAGTAATGAATTAGTGAAGTATTCTTATTTAATTTGGTTTCAACATTTCTAGATTATAAATCCCTCGTTTATAATATTTTTTGGACTCAAAATTGAACAAAAATCATGAAGTGTGACATAACCTACTTTTGGACAATTTCCATCTAAATTTGGGAAAGGAATAGTTTTGGGCTTTGAGCTTGTTGTTCCTTCCCCAATCATTCATAGTTGAGAATTATAATGTATGCATCAATGTATAGATAAATAAATAAATAGATGAACAATAGCAACGTATTCATCTTTCAAAAATTTCTGGAATCATAAATCATCTATCGTATTGTGTTCATGTGTTTATATTGTGTTCATGTGTTTATCTGTGTTTATGTCTCCTTTGTTTGAAGAAACAAAATCATCAAACAACAGCAACTCACCCATCTTTCGAAATCGTAGTAGATCTACACAATCCCATCAGCCCCGATTATACAGTTGAAACAGACTAACATCTACTTTTCATATTTGAAGCGATCGATCAGTATTGGCTAGAAGCTTTCAACACGATTGCAGTTATCTAGGACGGGGGACGGGGTTATCTGTCCTTATTCGTTAGCCATGATCGTGCTGAGATTCGGGTTCTACGCCACGGTAGTTTTCAAATTAAGACCACAGATACCACGCGGCCATTATCGTCGAGGAGAAGTCTGAAGTCTTCATAGGACGGAGTCTTTTCCATGTTGAAACGGTTCGATCTTGTTTCGCCAACCGCTTATCATCATCAATTTACTCCCTCCTCTGATGAATAGCGTATCATCATCCAGAATGAAAATTGCCGATTACGTCTACGCCTTAATTTCGTTCGTCCGCGTCTCTCCCGTCGATTCCAATCGTTTTCGTACAAAGACGAAAACAACACGGTCAGAAAAGCGGGGAAATTTCAAGCGATAAAATCAATGCAAAATCTGCCCAAAGCATTTCATCAAAACGTATCACGCAAAAGACGAAGACAGAAAAACTAGGAGGATGGAGGGTGAACAGAGATGGAGAACCGAATGAGCTGAGCGATTTTCTCCTCTATTTTGTTCGACCCGTTCGTGACTTTTGCTTGCTGGAATTGGTTTCCCTCGTTTCACAAAGAAAACATCTTCCTAATTTGAATAGTTGCCTATTCATTAATGAACACCTCATGATTGATCACAGGTCTTTGACTCATAGTCTAATGATAGCTTCTGATTTTTGCACGACTAGGCAATGAGTTCTCACTACTTGAGTTGCCATTATTTTCAAGTAATTTACTATTCAAATTTTTTCATTTTTCACGGTTCTGTTCAAATATTATTCATTCATCCCATTATTCTCCCAACAAGAACTGATTACAGTATTAACTATCGTTTAACATGAACTAATTATTCAGTCGGGTAGACTCTAATTAAAGTCTTTTAACTTGATACTCAGACATCTTTGTTTCATTCTTGCTTCTAGTCCTCATCAGATACAAGCTAACTTTCTGTTCTCTGTAATAAATATGCCATTTTTCATACTTTCATCTATATACTTTTATATCTTGAATGGAAAAGCTAAGAAATTTCTTAGTCTTTTTCATTCATTCAATGAATAATTACCACTATCAACTTCTCACTACACAAAAACTTTTATATCTATCATCTTTCTGAAATTTCTATAATTTGTGAATCATAAATCTCTATCGTGCTTTATAT
>NC_052511.1:10663152-10865652 GCF_014356525.2 Nilaparvata lugens
TAGATTAAATTAGGCTTAATTATTCTCTCTCCACTCAAATATTCTTTCCACAATTTCATCAAAATGTTCAATTTTTGATTTAAGCATTAGACATTGGAGAATCAATAACATTATTGCACGGTTTCTGAGACACTCTCCAAACCTAATGTACCATTAAATCTATATTAAAACTTTATACAGATTAAATGGTCCATGAAATTCAATAACTGTCCTGAAAATTGGGCCTATATGCAATAGAAAACCTGAGATTACTAAACCCTATGAATTTCAAACTTCTGATGTACTGTATAACTGGAAGTTCGAACTCAAATTCATGAGATGAATTCATTAAGAAAAGTATGATCGTATTTCGAACAACAATATCTATATTAAGGGTATACTAAAAAGTAAATTCGTATGGCTTTTGTTGGTGGGGAGTCCCTTGCGGGAAGGTTCCACCGCCTGAATATATCATTTAAGGCGTCAATGGGCCTTACGACTGTCATACTTCAGCCGGGACCGACAGTTTAACGTGCTCATCCTTATACTTATGGGTATACTTTTCTTGTCATTTGAATCCCTTTTTTAAACTTCTATCTATGTCATGATTTCCGATTTATTTCATTAATATCAGAAATTGATTGTATGAGAGATGTTATGTCCTGTAGTGTGAGATTAATTATAGTGTGACTGTTGAAATTAATTATAGTATTCCTCCACAATAGGAAGAAGAAGTCATTGATATTGTCAATAGTAACTACCACTATACATTTTCGAGAAAACTTTACATGACCTGGGTCATGTACAACTCGAATTTATTGTGAAAACACAAATTTAAAATTGTCTACCACTTTTTATTATTATAATATATACAGAACCAGGTTTCGTGGCTTTACCAGCCACATCATCTCCACAGATTCTGTATATATTATAATAATTTATAATAATAAAAAGTGGTTGACAATTTTAAATTTGTGTTTTCATTATGGAAAAATACCACAACATCACTCACAACACAACTGTAACGAATTTATTGTACCTGGGCTTCACGGCGAAACCTACCACTTCCAAAAATATAATATAGCGACAATGCCAGTTATTTATTCATTCAATGGAATAAATTAATAAAAACAATATAAAATCTTGAAGTACTCTTTACTCTTTAAAAACTATAAAATAGTCCAACAACTAGTTTCGATCCTAACTTGGGTCATTTCAAGTTCTTGAACTAGCTGTTGAACTATTTTAAAGTTTTTAAAAAATAAAGGTACTTCAAGATTTTTATATTGTTTTTATCAATTTGTTAAAAAGTAGCCCAAGCGAGTGAAGTGTTTTTATCAATTATTATTAATAAGATCGGGAACGAACAACAGGCTTGGCTCAAAACTAGTCTATCCCCAAATATGCTATTGTCTTTTTCAATATTAAAATAAATATCAGTTGAGATTCGTGACAATCATTCAAATTGTAGAAAAATCTTAACAGCTCGAAAAACATTTCACAGACTGAGCTGCTATGAAACCAGCAGGATCCTCTCCTGGTTACATCCCGACTACTTGTTACCGAATTAATGTCCAGGACTAGCACTGCCCGTACAGAAGTAGATGATGTGTGTCTCTGGTAAAAAGAGGACTTAACCATTGGTACAGAGGATTTGGCATCTTTCCTAATTGGGTCTGGCGCAATTCCAGATTTTCTGCTTCTCTGAAGCGAACAAACCATGGTACCGACCGATGATATATAGCTTTGATTCAATTATTCATGCAACCCACCGATCGCTTTGGCCCGAGTCGCAAAGGGATGCCAAGAGATTATATTATCTGCTTTTTGTGCCACCTCCGCTCACAGCCACTCTCTCGCTCCCTCTCACACTCTCTCAAATATCTCGCTCTTACTCTCACTGCTCTCTTGAGCGATTGATCTACAGTCGTTACTCAGCCCACGTTCCAAGTAATAATGTAAATAATAATATAGTAGCTGGTATCAGTATATCAGTATTAGGATAAGTAAAGATGGCCTAAAGAATATAAGACATATATCAGCAGAGACGTTGACAGTTGACACATTCTAGGTCTGTCAGAGATAAGATGTTTTGGTCATCATCTGAATATTGATTAGAATAATATAAATATTGAATATTACATTTTTTGGAGACTTTATTTTCAAAATATTGAATATAGGATAATGATTAGCTTAATCGAAAGAATTCTCCCACTCCCAACCCATGTTTCCTTCTGGAAACAATCTCCTTTTTGAAAAACACAATGAATTTAATACAGGAGAAACATTTCACCAATATTCGACCAGATACAGAAATAATTTGAGAGATGATGCACACCGGAGTTCTATGTATGAGCGAGGGATAAGGAGTTCAGGTATAACACTTTATTGCCATCTCACATAAAAGTAACGTCAGGTCATGATGCACACCGGAGTTCTATGTATGAGCGAGGGATAAGGAGTTCAGGTATAACACTTTATTGCCATCTCACATAAAAGTAACGTCAGGTCATGATGCACACCGGAGTTCTATGTATGAGCGAGGGATAAGGAGTTCAGGTATAACACTTTATTGCCATCTCACATAAAAGTAACGTCAGGTCATGATGCACACCGGAGTTCTATGTATGAGCGAGGGATAAGGAGTTCAGGTATAACAACTTATTGCCATCTCACATAAAAGTAACGTCAGGTCATGATGCACACCGGAGTTCTATGTATGAGCGAGGGATAAGGAGTTCAAGTATAACACTTTATTGCCATCTCACATAAAAGTAACGTCAGGTCAAGTTTTCGGACTTCTATTGAAAAAAGAGCTGCTATCCATAATGTGCCTACTCGGTGGAGGAATATGAAGATTTTTACAAACCTCAAGATGGAAGTTTGATGAAGGAGGATAGATAACATTCTATACTGTTTGATTAATGACAAATTGTCAAATCCTTATACCCCTTCTACAGGTGGTCAGTGGATGAAATAATAATAAAAAAGTAATATTAGTAGTGATAATAATATTAATAACAATAATAGATTGATATTCTAGGATATCGATGTGTCAGAATGAGCCTTAACAAACTTCTAGAGGAATCAACAAGCTAATCTTTTTTTTTATTGCGGGGATGATGCCCACATGAGCTTTTTGCTTGTGCATGGGTGATGAGTTATGAGATGATCAAACGTCCATGACTATTCTACAGGATTCGAACCCGTGACCAGGTAGCACTAGCAGAGTGCAACGCCTTAGTCGACTCGGCTATCTCGCCGGCATTTAAGTTGAGGTGTAATGAAACTGAATAAAATCTTTATTGGCAAGGATTTTCCAATTCAAATTTGCAATACAATTTTGTCAATTAGAACGTATCTTATTGTAGACTCATGCATAACTTGAAATAGAACTTAGATTACAGAATAGAATGCCAATGAGTGTTAGCCCATCTCGAGGAAGCAGACCTGTATCTAACTTGGACCTGTATCAAATTCTTATGAATTCAAATCAAAATAAAATAGCATATCAGTATCTTACTAGGTGCTAAAATATTAATGATAATAAGAAAATTACTTGATCATTAGTATGTCCCATCTGTATATGCAATAGATCTACAAAATATCCATCTCATTTTCTCTTGCGATTGATCTGTTATTATAAGAATAGATATCACATTAATTTATCTTATTTTATAGTCATTGCATTGGTAACACTGCTGTAGAAGTACTGATCAATTATGTAAGTCAGTATTTATCTCTAAAGTCATATCCGAAGTTGATAAATATAATTTAAAATCGATGTTCCAACAACATCAGCAGTATTCAGGGTTGCGGAATATGGAGTGCAATTGTTACAATGAATGGTATAGTGTAGTTTCCATTATATCAAAACGCTAGAAAAAGAACCTGTAATGAATCATGGCATGATCTTCTTCTTCTTCTTCTTCTCCTCGTCTTCTTCTTCTTCTTATTCTTCTTCTTCTTATTCTTCTTTTCTTCTTCTTCTTCTTGCAAACAAGGATTAAACTATATCCTGTTTCGACTCACATCTATCCAATTATTCAAATAAACATAAAAAAGTCCTATTATTGCCACCGCTTGCGTGGTCTGCTAACATCTCTTTTGCCTACTGGCTGATAATCATAGACTTATGGTATTCTCTAAGATGACATTCTTCGGATATGCTCCCTCCATTGATGCCGATTCTCCGTAACTCTTTCATTCAAGCTGTAAATATTCAATTCTTTTCTAATTGCAATGCATGAAGGTAGATGAAAATTTTCAATACAGTCACCTCATTTCGAAAAGACCAGAGTGGAGTATCTCTATTGTCATTGTACAAACTTGAAACTTTCTGAATTTAGCTCAAAAATTGTCAATTCATGTCGTGAATCTTCAATAATACTACATTGATTAAGAAAAGAAAATCTGAATGGCCTGATTAAAAATGATAACGACTTTGGTAATGAAATGACTTGATTCACCCTTTACCCTTCAGAGAGTGGTTCTGTAGTTGAGTTTTTCATTTTACATTTTTGAACAAGTTATTGTTGATAATTATTGTACTTTTAGGCTATTTGGAGATTGAAAGACTGAATATTTTTTTTTAATTTATGGGATGCCTAGAGCTTGACCTAAAAATATCATACTCAAGAGTGTTATGAGTGATAGAAAGAGAAACATGAAACGTCTGAGAGGGGATTCAAACACCCTAGGCTTCTAGAGGGTGACACCCGACTCGGTTAATGACATCTCACTGCCATCTATTGCTTCTTTCATAAACTATTTTCAACAGGGACATCGACTACAGAGAGTACAGCAACGCGATTGTTTGCAATGTAAAAATAGCACGAGATCATAGAATTATCTAAATTCTGAATGATTATTTGTGAATTTTTTACTTATTTGTAGCCGGTAACTTACTACATTACCACATTACTACATTACTTACAACACATTACCCGAGATAGCCAGGAACCTACCAATGCCAATTTATAAGAAAAACCTAGAGCGCCTACTATTGAATAATCCTTTATACTCAATTTCAGAATTCTTCCAACTACCAGTGAAGGACTATTTTCAAGTCAAATAGGTAGTGAAATAATTCAATAGGCTACTAATCATGTAAATGTACTTAATTGTTCTTCCTCAGTTTTTCATCTAATGCAAGACAATTTTGTATTTATTCGATACATTGTTACTTTTTTGTATTGTCATATCAAATCGTACTAAGTGTAACTTTCACTGTATAATTCAAAACTCAAATCTATGTATTATATTGTTGACTGACGTTTCCGATAGCATTGTATGTGTGCATTGAAGGAATAAAAAGCATTCTTATTCTTATTCTTACATTCATCCTGCTTTGAAATATTATTGAACATGATTTCTGTACTGAAAAAGTTCAAATGATAAAATCATTTTCATGATAAAACAACAAAAGGATTAGTTTAATTATCTAATTCATGTTTTTTATCATCAGTAAAATTATTGACTTCTTCCATTCATGAATGACAGCTTCTGGATAATTAATACTTTCTACATTAGAAAACTGTAGTATTGTGGAGGGGAAAATATTGTAGCCAAATACTGTAGAGAAGATTCAGAGCAAACATACTGACTAAATAATAATTATGGTATGAATTGATACTAGAAAATAATCATTATTTTCTGACAATTAATGAATATTGACTGTGCATCGGTTGTTCACGAGGAATATGTTTTGTAGTTTTCTATAGAGAAATATTTTGTTTCACTCCAGACTCCACTAATTCAATTTGGTGAAAAAATGAAAATATGAGGAACTTTACAATCAAACAAAACAGAATGTAAATAATAATATCAAGTTCATCTTTCAGAAAATAGGTATAAAAACTTATCCTAAGCATCTCATCTATTATTTTCTTATGTAGTCATTATGTTATAAGAATTTGTTGAACACTGTTCGTTTTTTTAATAACGATTAACGGTATGTTTTAAGAATTTTTTGATCACGGTTGAAGAAAAAGTGATCAATAAATTCCAATAGCATGATTAGTCAACATTCTGCCACAGTATTTTAGCCAGGGAGTATAGAATGTTACATGACATTATAGAGTTACATTGTAAACTCTGATTAAGAATGTTGTGACACTGAAGTAGAATGCTCACGACTTCAAAGGAATAATTCAATAGTATCAATGAAATTCCACATATATGAATAGCTGAAGCTGCAATTGTCAATATATTGAACAATAATGTTAAAAACTAATAAACATCCTGCTGAATCGAAGCATTCTATTGAATGTTCAACATTCAATATACCATGTTCAACATTAATATTCTATTGAATAGTTTTCTGCATGCAGCATGAAACATTCTGAGTGATCAAATGCTACCAGAGATACTTTTCAATTTGTTTAAGAGATCTGTTCAATAGTTGAATATTGTTGAATGAAAACTTGACAAGCTCTTCAATTCCCCCCAAAAAATAGTAGAGATGTAGAGTTCAAGTATTTATTCCAAGAAGTGAATAATATAATTTTGTATAATTGAATATTTTTCAGTTCTATGAATCAATGAAACAATATGACATTGTTTATGATTATTTTCAGCACAATTCGAATAATATAAATACAGTATTTATGATACAGCTGTAGTTATAGTGCATGACAATAAGCTAGGGAATGTGATAGCCCATGCTCATCCATGACAATAGAATGTGCAAGTACAGCAAAAATATGAGAGAAGACTACGGTACTCTATTCTCTGAATGAATGATTCAGTCTACTCTCAGCATTGATCACGTTCAAATTCCTGCTCATTCATAGAAAAATTCTCAGAGGATAAATTCTGGAGAATTTATTTTCCCTATAATATTCCATAGCATGAAACTGAAATAGTGATTTGAAGTTGAATAGAATATCAGGAATATTCATAATTATCCTCAATGGTGAGCTTTGTAAGAGAGATCAAATTAATAACATACTATTTCATCAATTAGTTGTAGTAATTGAATAAAAACACAGATAATATGTTGTCAACCGTTATGGAACGGTTCTACAATATTGACAATGACAGTCGAATTTTTAATTAGTTGTAGACTAATTATTCAGTTCTCTCTTACATCATGGATGCTTCCATGAACATTATTGGACCATAACCAGATTTTTAACAACAATTCTCAGAACTGAGAAAATTTTTATAAACAATTTTACATTTTACAACTCAAGGTTTGCTATAACAGCTCAGAGGAGAATAAAGAACATCGAACTGATAATCTCCAGAGCTTTTTCTCTGACATATCATATAGCATGAAAAATCATAAAGCAGAAAAACATAACATAGAATATGAGAGAGCTGTTGGTTCTTCAAAGTTTTTCCTCTGACATGAAGCTCAAATTCAAATCGAATTTATTTTTATCGAAAGCAATACGATGAATGAATACCATTATGTATTATTTATAAATTATAATAGATAAGTAATAAAAATACACACTTCGAATATAAACAAATTCAACAGAATATGGGGAATATTGTAATCCTCAATTAGGAGAGATCAAACTAATAGCCTACATAAATTATTATATTCTTAGTAATGATTCAAGTCCCATATAAGGTCTTCCCATAAACATCATGCGATCATAACAAGGTGTTTAGCATCATTTTCTATAACTGAGAGGTAATCAAAGCTATTTTACAACTCCAGGTTTACTGTAAAAGCTCAGAGGAGAATACAGAACATAGGTCTGATGGTTGACTACCAAATGAAAACAAGTTATTCAGTTCACAGTTCACAAAGGAGATAGAATAGCTGCAGCTGCTGTAACATTGTGATCTCAAATTAGGCGCCACGGCGCGATGGCTGCCATATAGCAGGGCCATCTAGCGGCATTACGACGAACTAATCCCGCTAGTGGTTTGTTTTCATGAC
Source organism: Nilaparvata lugens (assembly GCF_014356525.2). Taxonomy (NCBI): domain Eukaryota; kingdom Metazoa; phylum Arthropoda; class Insecta; order Hemiptera; family Delphacidae; genus Nilaparvata; species Nilaparvata lugens. The sequence goes on from NC_052511.1 coordinate 10,671,029, forward strand.
GCTAGAGATCGTCCCGACCCTAATATCTTTTACGATGCGCTGTTGCCAAGCTGAACGCTTACTCATGTGTGGAATAGATATAAACTTGGCTTGATCTTCTTGATAAATAGAGGAGACTACTTCCAAAGCTAATTCCAACCCAACGTACCTCCAAATAAACTTTCTGAAAATGGATTGTGGGTTCTATGTGTAATACCAGAGATGTTCACAGAGATCAACTCCAACGAAATAAAACGTATTGTTATCTTTGATTATGGGAGAGTTGATAAATAAGGATTAGGTTGGCACTAAAAAACAGAGGCACATCCTGGAAGAGAAATAGATGAAGACTTGAAATTCATTCGAAAAAAAGACCAGTAAGGGAAAATTGTACAATATCATATACATGAATATCTCTAGCAATATTCTAGTTTAGAATCTTCATTGAAATAGTAGTTATCAATTCACTTTCAAGAAAACTTCTGGTAAAACACTTATAAGGTTGTTCAATTAATTAATTAACTAGTAGTTCTGTGAAGAGTAGACCTCGCACAGTTATAACGACGTCCCAAACCATAAGCACATCCACACTGATACACCAACTATTTATTTGATCAGATCATGCTCACACAAGATTTAATTATCATATAACGCTTTCCGGAATTTAGCGCGAGAAAACCAGAAGACATCTAGACGCCCAGACGAGCTGTTATAAGTTCTTTGCATCCTAATATTAATAGTGCATAAAAATTGCATTCAATGAGGCATGCAATTTATAGTCTACACAGCTGCTAATTTTTTACCAAGTTACATTGAGATATTGAACTGCATGCAATTTATAGTCAACTCGACAGCTGATTTATGATGAATAATTCTATAGTCTGATTTCCACTCTAATACTGTATTGACGTATGAAGGAGGCTCCTTTTTCCTTTTATATAATGCTTGAAATGCAAAATTTCCAAAAACCTTGTGTATACGTCGACGCGCAATTTAAAAAGGAACATACCTGTCAAATTTCATGAAAATCTATTAACGCGTTTCGCCGTAAATGCGCAACATATAAACATTTAAACATTAAGAGAAATGCCAAACCGTCGACCTGAATCTTAGACCTCACTTCGCTCTGTCAATTATTTTATTAATTTGAATTTTTGTAGTTGCTATACCCTGTGTATGTATTATATCCTATAATATGTTGTATTATTCTATGGAAATAAATAGATTCAATTCAATATGATATTCATGAATGAATTCTATTATCAATAAGTTTGAATCTTTATTGAAATAGTAGGCTACTTATTAATCCACTTTTGAAATAACTTATGATGGAACACTAATGAATTAGGTAAGATAAACTGAACGCAGATCCAAACTTAAGTTAAAAAGCTCCAACTAAATTTTGTACCCTCCACTTGAGAATGATGAAATAGATTTTTGTTTTAGTGAACACTGATAGGAACATTATATATTATAATTATAATGATATTATAACATTATAATATATGGACAATCAATCCATCCTCAATAAACTTAAATGTGATGACTGTATTAAAAAAGTTCATTTAAAGTTTGAGAGGAAATATTATCGGACTGGTAATGTCGTATGTGACAATAGAAAAGATTTGACATAGTAGTGAAAACAGATTAGCAATAGCAATAAAAATATAAATCTCGATTGCAATTTTTTTAGGGCTACTTTCAATATAAATAAAAATATAAATCTCAGTACCCTTTTAAATTATTTTGTCACAACATCATTCGGACATTTATGCCATTTTCAAGTCATTATCTTGTGACATAATAATTTAAACGGGTAATGAGATTTATATTTTATTTATATTAAAAGAAGCCCTAAAAATAGCTAAAGGAAGCTTTTTTCTACTAAGTCTAATGAGTTACTTCTTGTTCCAACAACGATAGCCAGATTTTAAGATGTTATTCCTCTAGTAACCTATTTGAAACATTTTCCAGCACTCAGATTAATTAATTAGTGTAGATACTACAAATCAAATGATGTTATTAGATTGGATTATATTGATGTTATTAATTTATACATTTATCTATTAATAAAACAAAATAAAATCTTACAGCACCCTTTATTTTTTAAAAAACTTCAAAATAGTTGAACTACTAGTTTCATGATATATTACACCATCCTATATTATATATTACACCATATACACCATATTTTACAGGATGGTGTAATATATCACCGAAACTAGTTGTTCAGCTATTTTAAAGTTTTTTAAAAATAAAGGGTGCTATAAGATTTTATTTTGTTTTATTAATTTAAAAGTAGCCCATGTCAATAAGTGTTTTATTTATTTATTATTATTATTTATGTTATTCTAATTACAAGCTGAATATGAGTCGGAACAGGCAATAGCCTAATCCCTGATTGAATGAAGAAGAAGGAGAAGACTAGAACTTAAGAAGTAGAATCCTAAAACTTCATGGAACATTCGTATTTTTGATGGAATAGATTACAATGAATTAAATTTTAGTAGATAAGAATCAATTGGAATATAATAAAGAACATAATTTCCTATAAGGGAAGCCCCTCAGGAAATCCTAAAACTCCATGGAACATTCCGATTTTTGATGAAATAGATTACAATGAATTAAATTTTAGTAGATGAGAATTAATTGGAATATAATAAAGCACATAATTTCCTATAAGAGAAGCCCCTCAAGGAAGGAACCTATGACTTTCAGTTCTGATGTTCTTAACATAGAGGGAAAGGATAATTGCATTGTCCATTAACTTATGCAACTGTAAGTTACAATACTTTGAAGAATAGTTTTCCTGTACAGCATGAAATGTGGCTGCTCCACAAAACCAGGCATGAAATGTTAATTGGACATTTCCTTCCTTGGAAACTAATTAGAATGTTGGATGGAAACCGTATGCTCACTGCCACTAAATAGTTCCACATGGACGGAACATAGAAAGGAACTGCTTGAAATTGAAGTGATGTAGCAAGAAGAGCATACTCTCTATATAATCAGGGGCCAAGTAAGAAGTAGCCTTAAAAGGGTTTTCTATGATTTATAAAATAATTTGTAACATTGTGCAAAGTTTAGTGCTTTTGACTATCACAGATAGATGATTTATGGACTCACTCAATTCGTTTTAATTGTCTTTCAATATTTCAAATGTATTCCTCTCATCATTTGCTTCATATCACTGGATTAGGTAAGTTTTGAACAAACACAATCACAATTGGATTTAGGTTTATTTAGTTGTCATATAAAATGACTCAAAGAATTGAGACATAGAGTAAATATGACTGTAGTAATGTATATTATCTCCAGATATAGGATAGATTCCAGATCTTGGTTTCATATCAATGATATCAATGTTGAAACTTAGGGAGTGATTTTGAAGCTGAGAATCAGGTCAGTGAACTTGTCTTAAACTGTATTAAAACTTGAATTGATCAAATTTAGAATCTGTCTTGAACTGTGTTCGAACTGTAATATTGAAATGATTACAATAAATTCTGGCATGCAAGGGAAGCTTCCCTGTACTAATGGAGGGGCTGCTACAGAACTGAGAAACTTTGTTTCGACGTGTATTAATTCAGTAAAGTAATACATAAATTGTAACTTATCTGAAAATAAGCATCAATATTATTATACGTCAAATAAACATTCATTTTATTTCTAAAACATAGAATTAGTGAAAACACTAGTATTTTTTTCATTTTCTTTGAGACACGACCAGTTTTGGGTATTTATTCATTTATTTATCACATTGTGTAAAAATACTTAACATAAGGAAAGGCACAACAGGCTCATGCCCAAAACTGTCCCATTTCCAATTTATACTATACTGTCCAAATCAAAATGTTGGTTATGTCACTTTCACTTATCCCATTATCAAGTCAAAAGATTAAAATAAAATTAAAAAATCACGTTTTAGAGAAAATGAGAAGTGCTCTATTTAATAAAACTTTCAAGTGGGAATATTCAAATTAGAAATCATTGGGATTTTATTTTCGATGTCCTGGTCACTGACTCCGGTACTGATAATATATTGTGTGAATCAGTTTTAAGATTGACAACAAATTGTATAGTCAACCACGTGATCAATCAGTCAATCATTTGACTCATCAATCAATCAATAATGGTTCTCTTTCAAGCTTCTATCACTGTTAGTATATCTACAACCAAATAATATCTAATAGCCTATCCTTGTAACTACACGAGAACAGAATGATTTTTGAGTCGGTTACACCTAACTAGTAAAGTCTTATAATATAGCTATACAAATCTCTAGCTGGTAGCTGGTAGCTAAAAAGTTGGAATTCGAATTTCACTCTCAAAAATCAACTCAAATTTGGGTAACAAATATTTTGACTCGATTAAACCAGCTCGTAGTGTATCTGGGAAATCAGCTACCGACAAATCTTCAGCTGATAGATTATCTGCTAGCCTCAATTAATCTCTTTTGCACGAAGAATAGGTTAGATCTGTAGCTATACAAATCTATAGCTGGTAGTTGGTAGCTAATAGGTTGGATTTTCGAATTTCACACTCAAAAATCAACTCAAATTTGGTTAACAACTATTTTGTCTAGATTAACCAATTCGATATGTATCTGGGAGATTAGCTACCGACAAATCTTTAGCTGATTGATGTAGTTGCTAGCCTCAATCAATCTCTTTTGCACGTAGAATAGGTTAGATATTTGAATTTCATCGTCATAAATCCAATTAAAATTTGGGTAACAACTGGAAACACTTAGTACATCAAAGACAATACTCACATCAAGTTCCTGATCCATTAACGAGCCACCAGATACCGGAAATATTGGTCAGAACTGCAAAATTGACGAGCGCGACGACATAGAGGTCCGTTCCACTTGAAATACGCGACGCGACTGAATCAAACAAAGGAAGAGGTGACCGTCAAAATTTGACAAGTTATGACAAAGCGACGTGCCTACCTGCCGGCCGGCAGTCGATTGATGGCTGCGGCGTGTCGGTGGCCGGTTGCCATGGTAACGGCGCTTGGCGGCTCATTTGAAAATTTCAAAATTACTGCCGACTGAGTTTCTACACATGTGGCGTTATATTGTTGAACATTGATGAATGATGATTTGAAAGCGGTTGGATATGAATATTTGGAAACTAATATTAATGTATTTGGAAACTAATTGACCGTACGTAGTGAGGTCAATGTTTTAACTCGGTTTGTCTGTCTGTATGTAACGCGATTACGGCCAAACGCGTTGATAGAATTCGATGAGATTTGGCAGGAATATTCCTTTTTTAACTGCGCGTCTATGTATACATGGTTTTTTTGAAATTTTGCATTAAAAGGATAATATGAAAAGAAAAGGAATTCCTCCATACTCTGATATCACTATATAAATGATCTACTCTGAAGATAGGATTTTAATCATACTATAGAATTATTCATAACTTAATCAATCGGCTGACAAGTGCATTACACAGATGTTCTGGAGAAGCCGTGTTTATTCCTATAAGGTCTAATATCGGGGCACCGAGCTTCGCTCGTTATTTATTTATTGACTTTTGATAAACCGAACACAATTCTTTAAAATGATTGGGGAAGTACTAACAGGCACAGCCCAAAACTGTTTCTTTCCCGAATTTTGATTCATACACTATAAATAGTAAAGAAAGTAGGTTATGTTCCCATACACTTGAATTCAGGTTCATTTTTCTGTTCAAACATTTGAAAACAAAAAAATTATTATTTAGATTATATACAAACCAAATTGAATAACAAAATAACACTCACAAATCACTTGAAATTATTGTCAAAAATAATGATCAACTTTGAAAATTGTGATATACTCTAGTTTAGGAGGATTTTCATGTCATGTCAACTAATCAGATTATGTTGATCAAAACGATTAAATTATCTAGCTAGATAAAATTTCTCGCTGATTGATTATGATTAAACAGCTGGAAATAATTTTCTGTATCTCTCCCACACAGGCACACGCATCTTCCAAGGATTCTCCAAGGATGAATTATCCGTTTAATGTCGTTCAGCGAGTTTTCCAAAGAATGAGACCTAGTGCAATCGAATCTTCATATCATAAACCTACTATGTTCCAAATTTCGTGAAAATCGTTAGAGCCGTTTTCGAGATCCGTGAAACATAAATAACCAGATATAAAAATAGCCAGATATATAAATACAGAAATTGCTCGCTTGATATAATAGGATAGTTTCAATCAAAAGCCGTGTAAACACTGAACAAATGTTCGACATACATGTTCGGCAAACATGTTTGTTGAGGAGCTCAGGGACAAACATTTTAAAAAGTTCGAACAATCTTGTTTGTCAAGCAAAGAATTTTTTTTCCAGACATTTTCAGAGTTGACAGCTTTAAAACATAAAACCTGTTCTTCCCACTTACAATTACTTTTGTTTGGTGACGCGTCCACACTGGCAAACATTGTTTGACAAACATAATAAAATTTGCCCAAATTTTTTTTCAACAAAACATGTTTGTAGAACATTTGTTCAGTGTTGACATGGCTAAAGAGTTATGCATCTTCAAGGTCTTTGGTTTCAATATTTTGTTTTGCAGTCATGGTATTATTATGCGTGCCAATCAGTATCAATATTCTCAAATTTGATAGGTGATTGAACATAATCAAATGAACTAAATAATGCTGAATAAATTATAATATTTTTGATTGTAGAAAATCAATTTTCATCAGATGGAAAGGTTATCACGGAACTGGATGAATTATATCATATGGAATACAAATTCAAACGTGAAGTGAGTTTTTTAACATTTCAAACTTATGGATGAGAGAGCTGCGTGAGGTCCACTGTTCACAGAACTACTAGTATATAATGTATAAAATATAATGGAACTAATTTATTAATGTTTTTGGAAACTAATAAACTATATTTTCTATTCAAATATTATTATTGGAGGACAAGTAGGAGATGAAGAATAAGGCAGAGTAGTAGAAGGAAAAGTTGGAGAATGGGAAGAAGACGAAAAAGGAGAAAATAAGAAGAAGAAGAAGAAGAAGAAGAAGAAGAAGAAGAAGGAGAAGAAGGAGAAGAAGAAGAACAACGAGGAGAAGAGTAGAACAAGAAGAATAAGTAGAGATAGAAGAAGTAGTCAATAAATAGATCAATAATAATTGATGAACTATGAGCTTATACAATTACATTTTTGAATCTATTATATCAAAATTATTGAAATTTGATCGTTATAGTCTTCAGAGTAATGAATTTTGAAATTATGATCAACCATTAAATTAATTGCAGAATATTCCATTTGTAGGCCTATTATAAGATATTGTCCAGTTTTTACTGTAAAAATGGTTTTATGAATGAATGAATTTAATCACGAACTATTATTGATTGGAAGTTGAGATAGTGACTGAGGACTATTGAATAAGCTTTCAATATTATGGTGACTATTATGGCTCTCCCATTTATGATAAATATTTAAATAAGATGCTATCATTAAATTCAATGAATTCAAGCTGCAGAAATGAGGTTTCTAAGGAGTCTAAGGAGTGTATGAGGAGTGTATTTGGTTGCACTAGAGTTGATAGAATCAGAAATACTGATATAAGACAGGTTTTATTGGTTGCTCCTCTACATGGAAGAATTATTCAAAATTGACGCAACTGGTGCAGTCATTTGGATAGAATGCCACCTGGAAAAATGCCCCCTTGAAGTCCAAAACTATGGACCTACAGGAAAAAGAGATGTAGGGAGACCAAGAAAGAGATGGGTACCGGAACAGGTTCATTAATAAACCTAATCCCTGAAGTGAAGATGAAGATGGTGCTATCATTAAAATTAATCCAATTATAATTATTACAACTGATTATGATCATAAAGAGTGTAGTAGTGAAATTGTCAAATGATAGTTTCCCCTCCTGTAAAGTCCCCAACAACACATGAACGTATGCAGATAGACGGAAAAAAAATCCCTACTCAGGTTTTTGAATGTTGCAACGCACACATTTTGTTTGCATACGTTTTTTATGTCTGCTCACATCTCCATGCAGACGTATGATTTTTTTCTCCGTCTGTCTGTTGCTGTTTGCGATAGGTTATAAAATATACTGGTCTGTCATGTTATTCATTCTTGACATTATTATTATAGGAAGTTGATAATAAATTTTCGATTTTCAACACTCAATTAAAATTCAAAAAACAAGAGCCCTGATAGATACAAAGCCTGTTTTTCTGTTTCCAATAATTAAATGTTTAAGTTGTTTTATCATTGTTGTTGAATAAATAAATAAATACAATGCCATACTTGCTATTCTCTAATACTAGTGATTCTGTGAACAGTAGACCTCACGCAGTATTCTCATCCACAAGTACCTGATTGAAACTATGGACCTTATGTAAATACAGCAATAGACTGGCTTCTCCACACATCTGTGTAATCACTTGTCAGCTGATTTATGATGAATAATTCTATAGTCTTATTTTTACTCTAATATTGGAGTATGAAGGAGGCTCCTTTCTTCTTTTATATTATCCTTGAAATGCAACATTTCCAGAAGCCTTGTATATACGTCGACGCGCAATTAAGAAAGGAACATACCTGTCAAATTTCATGAAAATCTATTACCGCGTTTCGCCGTAAATGCGCAACATATAAGCGTATAAACATTTAAACATTAAGAGAAATGCCAAACCGTCGACTTGAATCTTAGACCTCACTTCGCTCGGTCAACAATCAGCTCTTCATAGCCTTTGAATTCGTGTCAGGAGAAAAGTACTTCGATTCGAGAAAACAGGCCAATTTGGAGCCCAACCTGCAATAAAATAATTAATGACCCATTAAAAGTTACCACTCAATTAAAAGATGTAAGATCGACATTAGTATCGCTGTCGTAGCCAACACATAACAGGTCGATATAAGCAGACGTTTTATTTCTTCAATTAACAGCCTATTTCGTGTCAAGTTTAAGGGCTATTGTCTGCGCCAAGCGCCACCAGAATGCGCCTCGAAGATTTGTTCATGTTGCGACAGAAAATTCACCGCAAGCGAACTAAACGCGTGTACAGTGACACCTTTACAGCACGAAGAACGGCAGTTAAAATTTAACTGCGCCGTTAAAAACGGCCATTTATAACCGGAGAAAGAGTGTCTCCTTGAAGCACACCACTGTCGAACCCCTACAGCGAATGCCACCCTGTGCATTCTTGAGAAAGGCGACGCTTTAATGTCGCCAACACTTTCCCAACTACCCCTCCCCGCATTTTTATTTCACCCTCAACTGAAATTCTTTCTCTGTAAATCCGAACGGCTTTCAAAGGCCTTTGTCGAATCAAAATTCGATTTGTACCTTCCACCATGGCCACGCGTCGCGTCTTCGCAGATACGGGGAACAGTTTATAGTTTTATGATCACTTCAAAAGCAGTAAACATACCATAAACCGTTCAGAGGGTCAAACCAAGTACCATGCAGTTTGTAACCGCATCCATAAATTCAGCATGGCCGATATGGCCGTATAACTGGTGAATCCCTTCCGGTATTGGGAGAAGGTGGTGGTCTGTTGTGACAGCTGCTTCATATTAGAGTTCAACGAATTTATGGACGTTCATTGGTTTAGTGATAAATCAAAGTTCTGAGAAGGTGCATCATTAGATTACTCTTTTCAGAAGAAGATTGTAGTCATATATCAACCCTCCACGACAACTGAGAAAAAGGATGAGGTAGCTTATAGTTATTGACCAAGCGAAGTGAGGTCTAAGATTCAAGTCGACGGTTTGGCATTTCTCTCAATGTTTATATGTTGCGCATTTATGGTGAAACGCGGTAATAGATTTTCATGAAATTTGACAGGTATGTTCCTTTTTGAATTGCGCGTCGACGTATATACAAGGTTTTTGGAAATTTTGCATTTCAAGGATAATATAAAAGGAAAAAGGAGCCTCCTTCATACGCCAATATTAGAGTAAAAATCCGACTATAGAATTATTCATCATAGATCAGCTGTTTAGTGGACTACTAGTAGTTCTGTAAACAGTAAACCTCACGCAGTATTCTCATCCACAAGTTCCTGATTGAAACTATAGACCTTATGGAAATACAGCAATAGACTGGCTTCTCCACACATCTGTGTAATCACTTGTCAGCTGATTTATGATGATTAATTCTATGGTCTGATTTTTACTCTAATATTGGCGTATGAAGGAGGCTCCTTTTTCCTTTTATATTATCCTTGAAATGCAAAATTCCCAAAACCTTGTATATACGTCGACGCGCAATTGAAAAAGGAACATACCTGTCAAATTTCATGGAAATATATTACCGCGTTCCGCCATAAATGCGCAACGTATAAACATGTAAACATTTAAACATTAAGAGAAATGCCAAACCGTCGACTTAAATCTTAGACCTCACTTCGCTCGGTCAATAATACTACCCGTTAAAAACATCGAACATCTTGAAAATGTATCTTTCCATCAACGTTGTAGACAGTTGCAGCCAGACCTGATAACAGCGCTCACACTCACATTCCGGGACGACACGTCACGGTACGATAGGACAGAAAGCTCCATGTTTATTTAGGATTTTTTTCTAGACATTTTGAATTGATAATTAGTTTTTTTTGAGAAAACATAACAGGTCAATGTAACTTACTGAGCGCGAGGTCTACTGTTCACAGAACTACTAGTAATAATATGATTTCATTGTGTTAATCATCTCAAATCAAATCAAAATCATTTTCATTGTGTAAGTCGAATGCTTGGCTAGAATTAGAGTAGATTGAATATGCTGTAGAGTGTTGTGTCTGGATGATGAACTGGATCAGTAGCAACCACTCTTGAAATTTAATTATCAATTTCAACATTAACAGTATTTACGGACTCAGCTGTCTAATGCAGGGGTGCCCGCAGGAAGAGGTTTGGACTTGAAATTCTTGGAGAAGGCTCAAAAGCTCAGAATCAAATCCTGGAGGGACTGAATCTTTCCTCATTTAGGGGCGGGGGTGTGTACATTGGCTTTGTAGAGGGGGTGTGTACATTGGCTTGGTAAAGGGGGGGTGTTGAGTACTTCTACAGCCCTAGCGAATAAAAATAGAATGTATTTTTTATAATTCTTGTTCTCTTCTACCACCCTAGCAGAGCGGTAAGCAACGTTTGCTTTGAAGTGTTTTGTTGGAAAACCGAGTTTCCATACAGATTGACAAAGAACTACAGTTTTTTTAGCTTGTGGGAGCAGTTCTAAAAAAACGGACAAATCTCTTATGTTCACCCTATGTTTATTCTCCATTTCTAAACCATTTAACCTCATTTCCTATCATAAGTTAATATTTTGGGCATTATTATGACCAATCTGTGCTACTGCTCAAATTAAATAATATTTATTACTTTTTTTCTTTTTTGTGTAGTTGAGAAGTTGATAGTGTGGTAATTGTTCATATTAAAATGAAATTAACAATTTCATAGTCTTCTATTCAATATTTATTAGCTTACCACAACCCCCGATAGTTCAATTGGCAAATTTAGGTAGAAGAAAATCTTTTATTTGATATTTTTTATTAGCTTACCACAACCCCTGATAATACAATTGTCAAATTTGGGTAGAAGAAAAAGGAATAATAATAAGGCCAATTAAACAATGAATAAACAGTCGAATCCTGATGAAGTTTTTTTAGTAATGACCAAGATTATACATTTGTGTAGGATACATTTCAGATCGTAGAAAGAAATAGAGATACATTCAGATATTTGTAGCTTCCACTTTGTGAATGGAATAGTAAGGGTAAAGCCCGGTTGCACAAAAGTCGGCTAAATTAAAATGTGATTAATTTCACGAGAACCAATCAGAGAAGGTCTTTTTGATAAGATGGCTTATAAAATGGTTAATTTCACGAGAATTATTTGTCAGGTAACTGACTGCTATGTCGTAATTAATTGTTCAAGAGTGATTATTTAACAAGCAGTTCGTAATTGAATCAAACATTAAAGATAATTATTTCAGGTGGAATTAATAACGGTTAAAATTTAACCGGCTTTTGTGCAACCGGGCCTTACCCTTACTATTTTAATCACGATTGAAATTCAACCGGCTTTTGTGCAACCGGCACTAAGCCTTGATTTCCAAATCCCAATCATTCTATTTTGATTCTATGATTATGTTTTCATGTTGTTGATGTATGAATACATTGATGAAGGTAGCATTTTTTTCATCTCGTGTCATTGAATTAGAGTTCCAGAATGCACCCCTATGTATCAGGAAGCAAACCAATTCCCTCCACTCCAACCACACCTATGGAGATATTGATTTTAGTGTAGACTCTGGTGGCAAAACAGTGAACTAGCTTGATATGAATTGACTGCCATCGTGACTTTTATCGCTTTTGTAGGTTAGTTTCAGGGTCCCTTATCAATTACGGGTTTGAATAAGTAATTTCATCATAATAAAACCCTATATCGAACTTTGGAAAGGATGTAGATTTCCCAGTCAAGCTTTTTTAATTGAAATCTTTTATAGAAATTACAGGGACCTTGGATATTGTAGATTAAGGGATTGTTTTGGATGTAAATATGATACATAGTGTTAATGTTAGATGTATGATCTTGAGCTGCGTTTTCACCAAAGTTAATAACAGAATGTTAATAACTTAATCTTTATAGATTCCATTAGATTCAACATATCTTATCATACACATGATAAACATATGTGTTTGTCAAGTTCCGTTCAATCTAATAGATTCTATAAGGATTATGTTATTAACATTTTGTTTATAACTTTCGTGTAAACCCAGCTATAGTTGATCAATTCTTCGAATTGAAAAACTGGATTAGTACTCTCTGACAAATTCTTCTGTTTCAATAAAGATTTCTTGACGTTTCCAATTTATTATCCAAAGGAATAGAATGTGAAATCATCCCTTTATAGAATTGGATCGAGCCTCTGTGCTACAAAAACATGACCTGGACTGGAAAAATTTTAGTTCAATCATGAGCATTATAGAGCTATCTAAAATCTCAGTAGGGAATCTTCAAGAATAACTATTATATAATTTGATTTTCTCAGTCCATTTGTAGGATCTAAATTTACCTGATTAACGTAATAATCAATCAGTTTGATGGATAGAGTCAATGAACATAATGATACACAACGTCTTCCAATACCTCTAAAACTATCTTCTGGAATCTTAGTCATAGCAAATTGTGTGTATCATGATGAATTCAATTCTATTACAATACACAATATTTTGAGACTATTATAATTGTACTATTCTATAAATTTCATCTAGAAAAAAAGAGTCAACATCAGTATAAACTCGATTCCAGTCCAAATTGTACTGAAATATTGGGACAGAACTTATTTCAATAGCCACGAAAACTGTCTCCAGTGATTCTATTATCCTATAACAGTCTCTATTCCCCACCTGGAAACTGAGTTGAAATAATTCAACATAGCTTTGGGCATAAAATACATTGTAGTTAACATTGAAATAGAATTGAAAGAACAAAGTCATTGTAAGCCTATCAGTTGAATATATGTGAATATTCCTAAGACACATTCAATTTCGAAACTAATACACCGGAGTGAATGATAACCCCATATAATCAAAACTATTTTTAGTGCAACAATAAACGGAACTGAAGAGCTTACAATGTACTAGAAACATTACATAGCTCCTAACACTGGACCAACATAACTTGAATACCTACAAAGTGTATAGACTAATAGTGTAATAAAACATGCAACAAATCAACTAATTAGCTTAATGAGAGCCTCACTGATCACTAATCAACAATAACATTAATAGCTATCATAAATAATAAACAACAACTGTCATGTAACAATGTTATTGTTATGGCCCTAATGATAATGGGCAAACATAACCTATAAATGATGACAGCTTTACGACCACATCAATTCCTTCAAATACTAACAATTTATTAAATAAATCATCAACAAATATGAATAGAGATCACATTATAGATTATTTTAATTGGTTACGATGTAAATTTGAACGTGTGTAACGTATTAAAAGATTTCTATCGTTGATAAGAGGTGACTAGATGCCGTGGAGGATATTTTGATATTGTTAGTGGCTAACCTATAGTTTGTTGACGTTTGGTTAGTGGACAGACGTTTATAAAGTATTACTAGGATATTTTTAGAGCTAGGTTATGTGAAATGACCTATAAGTTTAGTGGAAGTAAGGTGTGAAACACTTACAGAATCGAGCAGGATCCAAGATCCCTGGTGAACAGTCTCTCCCGGCAGGTTGGTGCCTTCCCCGTGGAAACTTCACTAGTTTGTGGATGAATTTAGAAGATTTTCGAGTATTTTTCTCGGCCAAGAAGCCGGTGATCTAGACGTTGAACGGCGACGTAGCTGCGCTGAAAATCCGTTCAATAGAGTTTCCAAAAACTAAGACTTCACTGACTAAAGTTGTAAGGTAACTATGCCAACCAATGGGAGCGAGGTAATGGCTTCCAGCTTCGCAGAGCGGCCGCTAGATAGCGCCACCAGCGCTTCGTAAATTGCTGTAGGGTTACCAGCCCTGCTGTGACGTTGCGACAAGGAGCGCAGACTTCGGAATCAGTTTACAGAACAAGGATGGAAGACAGAGAAGAGATCTTTCAGGAAAAAACACGCCACCATTATCTTACTGGCATGTCGGCTGGTCTCTGACAAAGATACAAGAGAATAAATCACAGGTATACCCACCCGGACTTGTTCCAATCCTGTTCCAACTCAAATGTACTCTTCTTCTCTCTCACACAGCTGCTTATTCCCTCTCTTTCTGCAGTCTTTATCACTCCCATCCTACGCCCACATATACACTACCTCTCACTCATTATACACTCTCCAAACCTATTACTCTCTCACGTCCGTTTTTGTTCTGTTTTCAAATTATTTTATCAAAATCCTTCTTCTGACTATGACCTTCTCCACGACTTCTATCCCCTATAACTTCTTACTTATCAATGTTATTTTTCCATTATACTCTCTTTCAATCTATCACTCTCTCATGTCCGTTTTTAAATTATTTTATCATAATTTTTATTTTATCACCTTCTCCTGACAATTACCTTCTTCACGACTTTTGTCCTCTGTGAATTCTTACCTATCAATGTTATTTTTATTTATCATTTATTTCATTGACAATCACGAATCATAATAATTATTATAATATAATATGATTGGGAGAGACAACAGGCATAGCCCAAAACTGTCTTCTCCCAAATTTTTACAAATAAATTTTCAAAAAAGAATGAGGTCTTTATAGAAGGTCTTTTTATATTAATAGATAAAAGATTTCACTTTTCACTTTCAAGTCCAATTTCTACTTCAAAATAACGACTGAGCTAAAAATTTTAAATTATGATATTCAAAAACTAATTAAAAACAAAAATATTCCACTCAAATCTCTACAAATTGGAAATTTTCGAGTAATTTTGCGAAATTTTGGGCCAGAAAAGAAACACTACTTCACTATTTTCCATCTCATCCTTCTCCTCCAACATCTTCAACACTCATCATTCTCCTACTTTTCTCTCCTCTCGTTTACCCTCTTCTGCTTCACATTACTAATAATTAATTGTGGAATTTTGACTGTGAAGAAAATTTTGATTGGAAAGTTTTGACTGATAGTAAAATTTTTCCGTCTCACTAATCAATCGATCCTCTTTTACTTCTTTTTTCTTCATATCTCGCTTCTACTCCTACTCTAGTGCTGTTTCTGTTTATTTTAAGTTGTCCCCAATTTTTCTCTTTCTCCATGTTTTCTCTCCACTTCACTCTCTCTCTATTTATAGTTTTATTCATTCTTCTTTCTCCTTTCCTATTCGTTCTTCTCTTAGCTTTACCTCAACACATTCTCCACTTATTCAGTCAATTCTTCTTCTTTTTACCTTATTTTTCTCCTCATCTCATTCTATTATTCTCCAATAACCTCCTCTCTTTCTTTGATCTTCTACCACCTAGCATGATGTCTTCTCCAATCTTATTCAGTTTCTTATACCTTTTTTCCATATATTTTCTAATATTCTTCTCACTCTAAACCTTCCTTCCCAGCAATTCCCATTCCCCTTTTCTTTTTATAAGCCTTACTGAATCACTCACTCTTGTGTGTCTTATTATGAATTTCTCTCATCGCTTCCCTCTCACACTGTATCTCCTGCACTCTCTCTCTACGACTATCTCTCTTGCACTCTCTCACTACGCCTCTGTCAGTTTCCCACCTGTCTCTCCTACTCTCTCTCTTCCACAATACCTCGCTATGTCTCTGTCAGTCTCTCACACACTCTGCTTCTCACACCCTCTTTCCCACTCCATTCCCCTCATCTTCTCTCTCCCTCTTTCTCACCCCATTCCCCTCATCATCTCTCATCTTCTCTCTCATTTTCTCATCTCCACGACTGCCGCCAACACAGCAAGCGGTTACTCCAAGTTTTGCTTTTGAAAATGCGTTTCAAATAAATCAAACGCCTAAATTAGTTCCATGCCAGGCTACAAACCTGCCGCTGTATGTATCGCCACATCCTACACATACTTCTCCTCTGCCTATATCTATATATTGAGCAGTTCTCTATCTACTGTACAATCTGCATTAATTTGATGCAGTCCTGAGAAGTGCTTGTAAATGCGGTTCCGGTGTCAAAGAGATATCTTGAAGATATATGTGATTCTAATGACAGAAATCCAACATATGAAAAAAGTATCTAAATAAACATATATCCGGTTTTATATTGATCACAGTTACTGCATAAAAAAATGTAGTAGCTTCATAATATTGATTGGATTTCTGATCCTCAGTATCCTTCATGAACTACCAACTAATCGATATCACAAACGGGTTTTTTTTTTCACGTAAGATCGCAATTTTATCCCAATACTAGCTGGCCCGGCGAACTTCTTACCACCAAATAGTTAATGCATCTCATGACAAACTTTATCTGGATGCACACCTGTGGAAGGGTGATGCGGTATTTTGCATCCAGGTGCTTTATGCTTATTGGTTTGGATGGAAGAACTCACACACCCACTGAATCGGGCATGGCGACGAACGGTGTGATAAGGCGATCTCCATAAGATCAACACGCGTATCATCAAGCCGCGCCTCCTCAGGTCCGCTTAGCCTTATCTGATGCATCACTATATTCTTATGAAAATTATCCAACAATCAGTATTTACATTTATACCTTAATATGGAATTCCTATGTGCTTAGTTGTGCAGCAGTTTGTATTTTTTCATTACTTATTATTTGGAAAGTGATTCTATTCTCCTCGAACTAAATAGTCTAATAATAAAAAAAAGATAATTTACTCGAAATCAATTAATTCTCACTGGAGACAGCACAATTATTCGAAACAAAGCAATCTCATCGGAGCATGTAAGTCTTTAACCTGAGGCCGCACTGCTGGATGGTTACACACCGAACAGTTATTTTGTTTTTAGTCAGGGCGTTTAGAATAAAATACATGGGTGGTTATGGAGCAGCACACATTCTTGTCTGCTACCTACCTGTTAGATGACGCAATGATTATAACAGCTGATTTTTATTTCTGTGTGTGGCCAGCCCACAAATTTTCTCCCATAAGGATTACATGCAAACTCCAAAGGACCGTAGGAAAGAGTCCTGAAGTCGAATTAAAAATTTGTTAGGCCATAAACCTGGTCCTGAACATAACGAACACAACTGAAAAAAATCATCAAATTCGGTGCACACATAAAAAAGTTATTGAATATCAAAATTTGAGGCTAGATTTTTATTTATATAGATTATCAGTGTATACTAGAATATTCTAATCTAGCAGCCTATCTATTCCGAGATGAACGTTTCTCAACCTACTGTAGCGGCTTATCAATGTGAAGAGAATGGATTTCCAATTCATCTCATGAAATAATCAATTTATCTTCGAGTAAGTGGGGTTTTATCTATGATATAACCCCTCAGTTATAGAGGTGTGATGCTGTGAGTTATATTCATACACCTTGAGCATTTTGTGGAAAAAATACAATATAATTATATCTTCGTGTTGATTCACGCGGTAATCTACATCATGAAATCCTCACACAGTAGGAACATATTTATATACTCCGTACAAAATTACTTCAGACTTGGTGCGGCGCAGATAAATAGTGGGAGGTCAGCCAATTGCAGTAGAGTTATAGGTGGAATCGCAGTTGTCAATTTGTTGATTGGAGTCAGTCGCGTCAGTGCTTACAGAGAGGAAACTTCCTAAGTTTAACATCAGCGCTTGAATACTCACTGGGAATTAGAGAACGCTAGTCGGTTTACAACGGCGACAGCTTATTCCGCTGTATGTCCATCTCAAGTAAGAAGTAATTTTGTACAGAGTATATTACAAGATGATCACATTTGATTCAAAATTATCACAAGAAATAATCTAATCTGATGATCTAATGACATTGATCATCATTAATTTCATTATTCAATGACATTGGACAACACATTTGACTTGATGATCCCCATTTTGTGAATGGGTAATGAAATGAAATGATCGAATCATGGCCCCGTACCGAGTGGGACTCGAACCCACCACCAGGAGGAGCAAAGCAGGGTGAAGTTGCGAAGCCTTACACCACTTGATCACTTGTCGATGCCGCCGGCGTATGTTACGATATCAATTATTATTGTTTACAATTACTTCAATGATTATTTGTATTCTTTCATATTAATTGTATATTCCTTCATTTTTTATCTTCTTGTATTTCAAATTGTATAATGTGTTGAAAATATTGTATTGTGTGAAGGAGGCAAAATGGGTTTATCCTGTTGTCTCCATTAATAAAATAATTATTATTATAATAAAGAAAAACAGGGATCGTCGTTCACTTGAAAAAAGATTATGAGGTTATTGATACACAACTTGAAATAGAGGTTGAAGTTGAATTTATAAGAAAGATTATGTCGAGCCAAGAGTGACACATTTTCATGAATTGAAGACCGATTAACACCAGTTTTGATCCTGGATATTCACGTCATGATAACTCAACATTTGCATAGGACAGAAAACTTATTCATCGGACTTCAAGACAGCTCACAAATCGGCTGATGAATATATAAGATACTTCAATTTATAACTCGTTTTTTTGTCATAGAAGTGAAGATACTTCAATTTATAACTCATTTTTGAATCTTTTTCTAAAAGTTTCCAATGAACCTTTTTCATAATGCTTAGTTTATCTTTATTTTTGGTGTAATCCTTTCCCAGTTATTCGATTTCTAATTTCTTGAATTACAGACGATCCAATATGAAATAATGATCAAGAAGTTTCTTCTGCGAATAAAATTAAAGTTTTGAGAATAAACTTGTTCTTTTCGGATCACAAATATACGTATCAGTTCAATTTCCAATATGAAAATGTTATTCATCATGGACTATAATGTTTCTACTGCGAATAATATTCAATATTTGTAACTAATTTTGTGAGATTTGAAGATAACGGTGTTCATGAAAGCTTCTGAACCTTGCAAAGACGATGAATAAGCCTAAAGGTGCGTACAGATTAGTCAGCTGATTAAAAGTGAATTGCTCATGTTCGCGGCGCGTATATCTGTAGGCACCTTAAGATATGAGGTCAATCGAAAATCTCTAAATATCAATCAATGAATGTGAGAAAAACTCCCTGGATCTTCTCCATTCTTTGAAAAAATATATGAATTAATGAATCAGTATGTTTAAAAATCAGAATGAATATTATTGATGACAAATTATTCGTATCGACACAAAAATACCCAACCTGATAGAGGACCCACTACTAGAGAAAATAGGCAAGTATAGAGAATGATTAGTTTTATTTCAATCAGAAGAAGCAACCAGATAATTAAAAAAAAACAGTATGGAAAATATGAATTTGTGAGAAACAAAAAGAAAGCACGAACGTAGTGAGAACTCATCAAATTGATATTGCTTTTAATGGCAAGAGAAACAGTCAAACAATGGAGATTCCCCACGATATCATCAACCATTAATAAAATGCCATGACTGGCGTGAATGAAATGCATGAAAGCAAATGAATTAGGTGGCAATGATCAATAAGTGGCTGGCAGCGTGACAATCGTTGTTTACCATGCAGTTAATTCAGAGTTTCCCTCTTTGAACAAGGCTTGACTTGACTATTTCTCATTTTTTGACTCTTAGATGGGACTTTTCTGTGTGCTCTGTTGTTGAATCATGTGTCATCGAGTTATATCGACAGTGAGAATCAGAAAACGGTTGCTTCCTGTGTTACAAACTATAGTGTGGTCCACCTTATAATGGCAGTGGATAAAGATGGAAGAATAGCGATGCTGATTCTCTGCATTAATTAATCATATTTCTACACTGTCAAAAACATAATTGTCATCGTTATGGACCTAGAAAAGGATGGTATCACCGGCTTTGTCGAATGATAGACAAGGATAGCAAAACCAAAATTGATCAAACACTGTCATTATAACGTGCACCTCACAATAGGCTTCAAAATTAAAAAAAAAAAAATTTGGGAATTATTTCTCATGGATTATTTACATTATTTTTCTGTATTTTTGTAGTAGGAATTCACATTGAATGGGAAAGACTTGATATTGACAAAACCTCAATTAATTTATCAGGTTTTCAATTAATGTTCATAGGTGTAAAATAATTCAAGAAGATGGGAAAGTAATTATACAATTAATTAATATGTTTTGACAGTGTACATTACACTTGGAAAATTGGATGTTGTACAAAATACAACACGCGGCTGCTCGTGTGATTGAGAGGGAGCGACTACCGGAAGGTTGAAGAGAGAGTGATATAGTAATCACTTACAGAGGTGAAGCAAAAAATCTGTTGAATCAGGAAAAAGGAAGACGAACATATAATGTGAAATGTGAAAGAATATATAGTGAGGTCCACGTTATAATGGCAGTGTACGATTGACAATACTGTTGCCGTCCTTTTCTATAATACAACAAAACAGATAGCGCTATCCCTCTCTAGCTTTGCAATGTTGTCTGTTTGCCAGAATATTTTATTTCTACTTTTGACAGTGACTGTACAAAGGTAACTCAGCCGCCATTTTTTCTTCATTCTATCAAAATACTTTGGTACACAAGTCGTATAATTGATTTAAAATGTATTTTTTAAACAATGAAATAATTTTCAGACATTGATGTATGAGAAACACAAATTAAAATACCTGAAATGACATTTTAAAAGTTAATAACTAACCATCGTAGACTTCATCCATGCTTCAGTTAGCCTACACGTTAGGGTTAGACCGACTCGTACCGGTATAAATAACATTGAAAGGTTATTTCAGAATTGTTTTCATTGAAATTACTTATTTTGAAAAGGACTTCTATTTTTCTATCATTTTTAAAAGAGATTGGAATAGAATACCTACCAAATAACTTAATTTCTGTTGTTTTGAAATTCAGATTGGTGTACCACAGCTTTTTAAATTTGCCGCCATTTCAGGTTTGTATAAGAATACAAATCTGATGTTAGTTATGGAAGCAAATTTTTTAATCAAATTATGAAAATAGTTATTTGTGCAACTAGTGCGCAAAGTGACAGTTTGCTGCACCGAAAGAAACGTTTACGCCCGAGCCGTAGGCGAGGGCGGAATGGTTTCTTGAGTGCAGCAGAGGAACTTTGCGCACGTATTTCACATTAAGTTTTTCCTACAGTTACCATTGAATATGAAAAGTGGGTAATTATGGGTAAAATTGCCTGAAATGCATCAAATGTTTTTCTGTGTAATTTTATTATTGATAAAAACCTTAATTTATTGTCAAATTGAATAAAAATGTTGTCCTTGGTTATAATATATAATACTAATAATTAGCGCGTTGTGCTTGGTTGCACCTCTGCTCACTATAGCAGCCACAGCAGTCACTGTTACCAACTTCATTTTGATTTTGCTGCACTGTTGCTCCATATAACCTACTAAGTATTTTGCGTTGCCATGTTGCAAATCTGGAGTGCAGAAAAATTGTTCCCGCACTAGAGCGGAAAAGTGATTCTTTGCGTTCTGTAATCAGTGCAGCAATGGCCACTTTTCAACGTAACTGTAGGAAAAATATATTTTCTTGATTAATTTGACATGAAATTGATTATTTTATCAAGGAAATAATTATTATTATTAGATCAAATTTAATGGGATGAATTGAGTAACAGCTGTGTAGAATCAGTGGCAAAATGGAGAGACTTGGCAACCTATCTCTCCTATCTTTCTTCACTGACATTATAACGTGGACCTCACTATAGTAGGAGAAACGTTTATTTTAGTTTGAACTTTGAATGAAAGAGAAAGATCCCTTAGTTTGACTCTCGACAAAGAACGGGGGAACTAGATGGAAAGTCGGATAACTAGAAAGAATGTAGGAGGAACACGGGGAAGAACGTGTGTGTGGATAAACGTGGATGATCGATAGTTACCGGGGGCTGCTTCCAGGGTTGGGGGATCTTGTGGGGGAAGGGGAGTAAGTTGGGGTGTGTCTACCCCATGGTGGAAACCTCTGGTGTGGAGGGGAAACTGGTGAAACAAGATCAATAAGGGAAGGAACCGAAAACCCATCCGTGACGAGTCCTTTGGGGGATGTTATTTGTGGGGTGCGCGTGTGCGCGCGTGTGTGTGCGACCCCTCTGCGCCGCGCGTAGCGAGCACAACAACTGGGACCTCAAACATTCCAAAAGAGTGTAGCTGAGACCCGGACCAAGAGCTTGCAGGGTCGGTGCAGAATATCACCCCAAAAACACTTCTTTCATTCCTCTCTTGCACCCACTCACTCCCTCTCTCTCTTTCATACTCACACTCTCTCACTGGCACTTTCTCTCTCTATCCACTTTCATCGGTCTTTCTTTCCGTCTTATCATAGCACTACTCACTGAAGCTTCTATACCTCATTCCTTTCTCTCAACTTTCCTCTCTCTCATCGTTTTGGTAGAGAGTTAGTGGGGAGGATATTTTTAATATTCTTTCCGAAGAATGGACATTGATATGTCTAAAGCTCCGCCAATTTATGTAGATGCATAACAATATAATTATCTATAGTTATTATATTACTCATTACAATTTCATATCATATATACAGTTCAATAATTATTTTCTTAGTCTATATTATGTAAATTCATCTATAATTTTGCTGTATTGTAAGCTATTGTATATAAGTGTATAAGCCAGTATATTGTAATCTACATAAATAAAGTACTCAATCAATCAATCAATCGGTTTGTATTGGAAGGTTGGAGGGTTAAGTGTAAGAGAGGGCCGACTGCGCCCTAACTCCGCCCTCCTAGGGTTAAAGATGAAGGCAGTCATTCTATTTCTATATTCTCTTCTCCTTTCTCTTCCATTTCTATTTCGTATCCCTCTTCACCGTCCACTTTTGCTTCCCAATCCTCCGTAACCTCATTCCTTTTCTTCTCCTCCTTCCACTATTCATCTTCCTTCTCCTCATCATCTTCTTCTCTCGCTTCTCCTTCCTTCCTGCTCTTCCTCTTCACCGTTCTCTTTTGTCTGTTTTTTCTGTTTTTTCTCTCATTCTCTCTCCTTCCCAATTTCCCGATTTTTATTTTTCTCTTTCATCCTTCTCCTTCACTTTCTTTTTCTTCTTCTTTCTCCTCCTCTTCTTTATTCCTTCCTTCCGTTTTTCCACGAATTCTGCCTTATCTTCATCTTTTTCCCTTCTCTCCATCCTCTTTTTCTCTTCCTTTCCCCCCCTTCTCATCACTCCTGCTATTTCTCTTCCTCCTCCTGCTATCCTCCTTTTTCCACTTCCTTTATCTTCTTCTTTCTCTTCCTCTCTTCATTCCTACCTTCCGTTTTTCCACGAATTCTTCGTTATCTTCTTTTTTCTTCTCTTTCCTCTTTTTCTCTTCCTTTTTCCTTCTCCTTTTTCCCTCTCCTACTATTTTTCTTCTTCCTTCTGCTATCACCCTTTTTCCACTTCCTTTTTCTTCTTCTTTTTCCTCCTCTTCTTCATTCCCACCTTTCGTTTTTCCACGAATTCTTCATAATCTCTTTCTTTTTCCTTCTCCTTCCTCTTTTCCTCTTCCTTTCCCGTCCCTTCTCCTCTCTCCTGCTATTTTTCTTCTTCCTTCTGCTATCCTCCTTCTTCCACTTCCTTTTTCTTCTTCTTCCTCCTCCTCTTCTTTATTCCTTCCTTCCTTCCGCTTTTCCACGAATTCTCCGTAATCTTCTTTCTTTTCTTCTCTTTCCTCTTTTCCTCTTCCTTTTTCCTTCTCCTTCTTCCCTCTCCTACTATTTTCTTTCTTCCTTCTGCTATCCTCCTCTTCCCACTTCCTATACTCAGTATAGGAAGAGAAGAAAAAAAGAAGATTACGAAGAATTCGTGGAAAAACGAAAGGTAGGAATGAAGAAGAGGATGTGAAAGAAGAAAAAAAGAGAGTGGAAAAAGGTCTTCTCCAATCTCTCGCACCTTGGATCCTTATTCTACCTTTTTCTTCTCACTCCTTCCCTACTCACTCTCTTTACCTCTCTCACTCTCACACATACACACACCCTTCTCTCCCTCTCTCGAGAAACTGGTGGGTGATACCCCACCCGAAAATCGTCCCGAAAAAAACTATCCACCCAAATTCCAGTGTACGCCTGTATGGCTTCTGCACTTTACAGCCCAATACATAGACGCCATAAACAGAAAATTGAATGGCATATCTGTTTCACGCGTCCATATGCGACGCTCCTTACATATGTTTCATAACCAACTCAGATTGCCAACTCACTCCCTCTCCATTCCTCACACTCACTCATTCTCTCTTCGAACTTCCTCACACTCACTCATTCTCTCTTCAAACTTCCTCACACTCTCTCTTTCTCTCTTCAAACTTCACCCCTGTCCTTTTTCTCCTCATCGTCACTTGCTTTTATTTTACTCGTATCCATATACGATGTTGCATACACCTCGGTCTCCAGATATCATTACCTTCTCTCTGAAGTTTTCAGCGCCGCTGTATGTAAGTTACTCGGCAAACATATCAGGCAATTTCTTTTATCCTCTCTAGCTGCTAAAGGACCGCAACAACTGAGGAAATGGTGTTCAACGTTTCTTTATCCACTGAACTTCTTCTGCATTTCACTTCTTCATCTGTCAAGCTTCCTGGAAACAGTTCTAAACTCTCAGCACATTATAAACATGACAAACTAATGAAAACTCTCACTTTACTAGCTAGAATAAAAATAATCAAATAACCTAAGAAAATAAACTATTTATCACCTTCTAATAACCTATTGAAATAACCTATTTCACTATGGAACGGTTTCACAACATTGACAGTAACTCAGTAGAGTTTTTATTAAATAACATGTTAAAAATTGAAAGTAATATTGTAACAGAAGACAGATTTCAATTAATGAATGGAGGAGAGGTTGTAGATGAGATCACAAGGTAAAAGAAAAACAAACGATCTAATTATTATTCCACTTTATAGTGCGAGGAAGATCACTAGGTAGAGAAAAAACAATGGAAATACTATATAACTAGTATCATAGAGAAACAATAGCATAAGTAGATATCCCATGGTATGGGGCGTTTATGTCGCAACTTTTACTGTTATCTCAAGCCGATTACTGTCGATTATTGTCGATTTTCACTGTTTTGACCGGGTAAGAGTGTATGAACGGCACGATATGAGAGATTACCAGCGTCATAAAGCTTTACAGGAAAGAACTACGT
Source organism: Nilaparvata lugens (assembly GCF_014356525.2). Classification (NCBI taxonomy): domain Eukaryota; kingdom Metazoa; phylum Arthropoda; class Insecta; order Hemiptera; family Delphacidae; genus Nilaparvata; species Nilaparvata lugens. The sequence continues at coordinate 10,696,661 of NC_052511.1, forward strand.
GGACTAACAGCTTGAGATAACAGTAAAAGTTGCGACATAAACGCCCTATACCATGGGATATCTACTTATGCTATTGTTTCTCTATGATACTAGTTATATAGTATTTCCATTGTTTTTTTCCTACCTAGTTATCTCCTTCGCACTATAAAGTGTTATAATAATAAGATCGTTTGTTTTTCTTCTACCTTGTGATCTCATCTACAACCTCTCTATTAATTGATTGGATTCTGTGTTTTGTTACAATATTACACTCCCTTTTTAACATGTTATTTAATAAAAATTCGACTGAGCCAATGTCAATATTGTAGAACTGTTCCATAATGGAATAGGTTATTAGAAGGTAATGTATAGTTTATTTCATTAGGTAATTTAATTATTTTTATTCTATCAACTCTCTTAGTAGTTCAACATCGTCATTTTCACTTCCCTTGCCCTACTACCATAGGTAAGGAAAGTATTGCTTTCCGAAAAAAATTAAGGTCCCCAATTTTTAAATTTCTATACGTTTCAAGTTCCCCTGAGCCCGAAAAAGTGGTTTTTGGGTATTGGTCTGTATGTGTGGTGTGTGTGTGTGTGTGTGTGTGTGTGTGTGTGTGTGTGTGTGTGTGTGTGCGTGTGTGTGGTGTGTGTATGTGTGTGTGTGTGTATGAGTGTATGTGCGTCTGTGTACACGATATCACATCTCTCAATTAACGGAATGACTTGAAATTTGGAACTTAAATTCCTTACACTATAAGGATCCGACACGAACAATTTCGATCAAATGCAATTCAAGATGGCGGCTGAAATGGCGAAAATGTTGTCAAAAACAGGGTTTTTCGCGATTTTCTCGAAAACGGCTGCAACGATTTTGATTAAATTCTCACCTGAAATAGTCATTGATGAGCTCTATCAATTGTCACAAGTCCAATATCTGTAAAAATTTCAGGAGCTCCGCCCCATCTATGCAAAGTTGGATTTTAGATTCCTAATTATCAGGCTTCAGATACAATTTAAACAAAAAAATTTGAGTGGAGAAGATTGAGCATAAAAATCTCTACAATTAATGTTGAGTAACATTTTCACCTAAAATTGAAAATAAGCTCGAAATTCGAGAAAATGTGATTATCCAATTGCAAACTGTTGATCCTATTAAATCATTCACTATGAAGAGATAGCAGACCTCGTATGCCTCCAGCGTTATTGTCCTGTCACCAGCTGGCTTAGATCTTTGTTTATAAGTAGACTTGTGATGCGCGTGAACACTAGCGTCAGGGGATCAATTCTCATAAAGGCAAGGAAAGTTGTGTGAGTGCGCCACACCAGATTTTTTCTCTACCTAGAGATCTCCCTCGCACTATAAAGTGTTATGATAATTAGATCCTTTGTGTTTCTTCTACCTTGTGATCTCATCCACAACTTCTCCATTCATTAATTGAATTCTGTGTTTTGTTATAATAAAATTTTTAATTTTTAACATGTTATTTAATAGAAATTCGACTGAGTCACTGTCAATGTTGTGAAACCGTTCCATAATGAAATAGATTATTTCAATATTGAATGAAAAAGACTAAGAAATTGTCAAAAAAACACAGATTTATTGATACTTAGAAAAACCGGTTTCGGTTATTACACCATTGTCAAACTGAGGTTTATCAGATATTGACAATGGTGTAATAACCGAAGCCGGTCTTTCTAAATATCAATGAATCTGTGGCTTTTTTGACAACTTTTTAGTCTTTTTCATTCAATATGAATAATTACCACAATATCAACTTCTCAACTACACAAGAAGTTATTTCAAAAGGTTATTAGAAGGTAATGAATAGTTAATTTCATTGGGTGATTTAATTATTTTAATTCTATCAACTCTTTTAGTAGTTTAACATCGTCATTTCTTCCTATAATAACTTATGAAAACATTAATTTCCAATGAGAATAATAGACTTTTGAACATGATGAAACGTGTGCTGTTTGCCATAAGGAGCTCTATATCTTAATATATTTTATCCTTCTATTATTCAAAGTAGAAGAATATCTTGGTTGATAAACCTGAGGGAAGCGTTTAATTGCACAACCAATGACCGATTTAGAGCGGCTGTGAACAAGGTAAAAATTGTCATGATGATTGCCAACCTCCGAAATGGAGACGGTACTTAGTGAAGAAGAAGTTATATATTACAAATGGAATGTTGATTGAAATGTACCGTATTCTGGGCATGAATTCATTTTCAAAAAAAAATTTATATCATTTTCTATCATTCACGTATATTATTATCTTATCAATATTAAATCATCTTACCATTATTAGATTCGCTCACCTGCATTTAGCATGCTTCATTCCATCAGAAAGTCAAAGTACTGAGAAAACGCAGAAAAGCTGAGAAAAACGTTGGAAAAAAGCTGATCTTGGGCATATCTTGATGAAATATTGAAGTCACCTCATCACAAAATGTTCAGACCCTAGCTAAACCTCTGTACCAAATTTGAACATTTTCTGTCTATTACTTGATTAAAGAACTGAGAAAACGCAAAAACCCGCTAATTTTAGGCGTATCTTTGACGTTATTGCAAATTCCTTCCAACACAACATTATTACACCCTAGCTGAGCTTTGTACTAAATTTGAACATTTTCTGTTCATTTGTACTCGATAAAGCTGAGAAAACGCTAAAAAAACCGCTGGAAAAACGCAAATTTTGGGCGTATCTTTGGAAATTTCTCCAAATCCGTTCTTAGTGCGCCTCAAAAAGGCTAACTGAACATACCTACCAAATTGAACGTTTTTGGTCCGGTAGATTTTCAGTTCTGCGAGTGAGTGAGTGAGTAAGTGAGTGAGTGAGTAAGTTAGTGAGTCAGTGAGTGAGTGCCATTTCTCTTATATATTTTGCATAATTTTATCACCCACTTATAGTTTACTCTCTCAATTAATTCATCTCCAACTTTTTTACAGCCCCATTGTGTGTATCCTAACCTGCAATTCCAAAGTTTTGAATTTTCACACCTTTGGTGTCGAAACATGTTAGTTATTTTACAATAAATAAGTGATATTTTTTGCCAGAATCCCAGTGTTTTCATTATTGATAGATATCACAATATCTCTTTAGCAACAGTATATTCATTTTTTTTTTCAATTAAATTCATTCACAACACACGAAAATACAGTGAGAAAAGACAGTATACAACAAAACAATAACAATAACAGTAACAATGATATTAACACATTAAAAGACAATATTGCTAAAATGTTGTGTGCTGGAAGAAAGAGGGGGAAAATACCTTGCCAACTTTGGTTTCCCATGTAATAGGCAGATAAGGTATAATTGAAAGGGAAGGGTGTGTGATAGGAAAGTGGAAGAAGGTAGGTAGATAGGCAGGGCTGTGGGAAGGGAAGATAGGATGTGAATTAACGATCCAGGTAACGGTTACAATAATTTAAAGATTAAAAAAATAATTTCTTTTTATCCAATTTATGATTTCCAGCTGCATTTTCTTTGTAATTTTAGTACTGTTGAGATGATGATCCGGAATTTTATTGATTATATTAGTAATTAGATATTTAAGCTGCTGTCTAATTGTTTCAATATTAGTATTAAATATCAAATACTTATTTGAAGTAGGTCTCAAGCTGTGATGTCAATTTAATGAGTTGTTGGTGCATGGAAAATTGGTTCTATTTTTTATTGAATATTCAATTAAATTTTTAACATATATAACTGTCCAACTGTCAAAACCTTGAATTCATCAAATATAACGTCGGGGAAAATCCGGGTTTATTTAAAATAGATTTAATTATTTATTTCTGAATTATGAACAGTTTCAAATGGGAATGATTTGAATGTATATAATTATCTATATATATTAAAGCGAAATGGCACTCACTCACTGACTGACTGACTCACTTACTCGCAGAACTAAAAATCTACAAGACCAAAAACGTTCAAATTTGATAGGTATGTTCAGTTGGCCCTTTAGAGGCGCACTAAGAAATCTTTTGCCAATATTTTAACTCTAAGGGTGGTTTTTAAGGGTTTGAAGTTCGTCTTTTAGCATGTATATTCTTCTTATTCTCTTAACTACAATTGAAAAATGTCCATACCATATGTTAATATAGAACTATAATCTAGAGAGAGTACATCTTCGAAACCGTTGTTAACTGGTAACTAAATTGATAATTTTGTCAGATTGGCATTAAGTTGAGTTGACTTTGTTAGGTTGGCACCAAGTTGAAGATTGAAATGCATTTATCGCGGAAAAATTGATTCGGCTATTCCTGGGAATATTATATTTCTAGCCGTCAGGCTCGCTTCGCTCGCCATATCCGTTTAGCCAGAAGTTTAGTCTGGACCCCCGTCTGGATCGTCCTAACATATGATAAAAATGCTCAAATGAAAAATGCAGGCGAGCCTGCTGATCTCATTCCTGGACGATCCAGTCGTGGGTCCAGGGGGCGGAGCCCCCTGGCTAGACGGATATGGCGAGCGAAGCGAGCCTGACTGCTAGTATATGATACATATTGAGTAATGATATTATTTGAATATATTGATTTCAAGCCAATACCAATGATCTATAATATCTTCAGAGCTTATTTTCCAATACTGGATTCTTCTACAGAGAAAAACAATATTATGTTTTCTAGATACGATTCTCAGACTCGTTGAGAGTGACATTCAAACTCCATTCCAGAGTCTATTCAACTTGGATCTCTTCTAAATTAAAAATCGGATTCGATTTCAAAGAATTCAACTTCTTCTGTAGCCATTAACGTCAACATAAAGGCAGTTCAGGCTACAGCTATTTGATTGGATGAGGAAAAAACTGGACATGCATGTCATTTGCTCGATTCTTTTTTGTCCGCTCCTTCTGCATTTTGTCTTCTTCTCCTTCTTGTTCTCCTCTTCATCGACCTTTACTTCTCCTTCTTCTCTTTCTTCTATTTCTTCACCGTCTTCTTCTTCTTCTTCTTCTTCTTCTTCTTCTTCTTCTTCTCCCTCTTCTTCTCCTTCTTCTTCTCCTTCTTCTTCTCCATCTTCTACTCCATCCAGTTTCTCTTCTCCTATGGAATGAATAGTTTGACATCGTCAGTCTGTCGCGTAATAACATCAAGTGCCTACTCGACTAGATAGGTATCATTGAATTTTCTCAGCAAAGTCATAAAACTTGGCAAAGCAATACCCTACCGCAACATTCCACCGAACGGCATTCTTGCCCGATTCGCCAGTTTCCAGTCTTTCGACATGAGAGTTTCGCTGAATAGCAGCGGTGGTCAATGATCGCAGCCGTAAATTTCGCTTAGATCGAGAAAAAAAACTCTTAAAAAAGAATTGGACATAAACGTTGATGAATGATCTTGGATACGTGGACATTCAGATGGAACGACGAGATAATGATGTAAATCGAGAGAGATAACTTTAAAAAAGTCTTGTAGTCGAATCTTATGATCGGTTGAATATTCAAAAAAAAGAGAGGATTAATTATGATAATATTTCACTCTCCCTCTTGAATTCATGGCGAGAAGCATCATGAGACTATTTTAAGCATACAATTAACATAGAAATTGTGGTGAAGATTGATAATAGAAGGCTGATAAATCGTTGGAATCTATGATTGAAATGGATATGACAACTTTTAGGAGTCATGTAGCAATCATATTTCATCATCATCGTCATTCGATCTGTTGGCCTGTTCCGGCATCCATTTCTTCATCGGTCGTCCGACGCCTCTTCTCCCATCGGGTTTGTAGTGCATCAAAATATAATAGCCTTGGCAATCATACTTTACATTACAAATATGTTAGGTTTACCTTTTATCCATTATCGAATTCTATGAGTATGCTAATATGATTGTGATTGGAGGCTATATTTAGAATGATTCTTGATTAATCTGTTTATCTAAACCGAGATGCACGATGATGTAAGTGAAAAAATAAACAGTTTATCAACCTGCGACCTAGTAGCAATGGAAATCTATGTATTCGATGAAGGATTATATATATTTGAACGTTATTGGAGCTTCAAATTCAATAAGATAACTGTAAGAAGATTTTAAAATGATGCACATTGGCTGATCTTAATAAGTAGGCTAAACATTTGTCCAATTCATTATTGATGATTGAAATCTTGTTGCTAATTGAAAATGGGACAAAAAAGCACCACATTACAAGTCATTATTAAAGTCACTTCACTTATAATATGCGCTACTTTATTCAAACTAATAAAACTTGTAGTAGTAACTTTTTAATTTTATTAAAACATTTTGAAAACTTAAAAACATTTTAACGACGAGTTTTGACCTACTTTGGCCATTTTCAAGTTAAAATGTTAGAATTTATTTCAAAGTTGAAATGTTGAAGTTTATTTTAACGTGAAAATGACCAAAGTAGGTCGAAACTAGTCTTAAAAATATTTTAATAAAAGGTTACTACAAGTTTTATATTGTTTTTATTAAGTTATTATTATTCCGATCCACCTTCAACATTTTAAACAGTAATTTTAAACAGTAACATTTCACAGTTTTTAAACAGTAATTACACAGTCAACATTTTAAACAGTAACAGAGAGAAGAATAAATATTGGTAAAACAAATTTTTGGAAACTTATTATCATCATCAAATAACATCATTGAATTATGTGTAATTTGTTGATTACACTCTATCATCAGAGCTATAGTGAATTGAAAAGAGATTTTAAAACTAAAAAACTTTGAAAACCGGATACATAAATTCTGAAGAGCATTCTTGATAGGAGAATAGATGCTCTAATTAGTTAGACGTCGCCCAAAGTTGGTGATAAATTAGATAAAATTCTAACCCCTCTTTGGTCCCTCCGATAACCCTGGGATGACAAATTATTCTGGAAATCGGTCAAAGGGCAGGTTTCTTCAAAACAAAATACATTTTTGTTGAAACTTCGTCAAGATGAGTCACTTGCAGATCTGAGCATTGGTCGAATGGGAAAAGTTAATGTTATCTTTCATGAATCTCGAAAATAGTGGGAAATGAATCTCGCTATTAAGTGATTTAGTTCTATTTAGAGTAGGAACTTTGCCTACAAGTTTTCAAAGTGTTTGCTGTAATCCTATACTATTTCCCAACTAAAATTCATAATCCCCCCAGTTACAAACAAGAAAAAAATATATGAGATAACTTCCAATAGTCAGGAGCGTATCATAACTTATCCAGTCTTCTCTCTCATGTAATGATATGTTTATCTGAATAACAAATAGTCTTATTAATATTCTGTACAAGTAACATTTCCTCTACTGTGACACCTAGTCAAGAGATCACTGGGTGCATATTTTATGATTATCTTATCTCTTTTCATCTGAGAAAATTTTTGGAGACTGCTTCGTCTCATCAATAACAATCATGCATTAGTTGAGTCACAATTGATAATCCCTCATAACCAAGTCATTTTTAGACAAGTAATCGATATCACTTGAGTTATGAATATTATAAATATTGATAGAATTTCTCGTACATGTCTAAAGATTTCAACAATTGGGATTATTTTATCATTTGTAATAGGCCTATTAAATTTGGATTTGGCTTCAAATCTCCAAACACTGGATTGGGGATCGTAATATTGATTAGATTATATTATTTCAAATCCTATTTCAGTTTTCCTCATCATCTGTTATCAAGAATTTAGAAAAAGATTTCAAAGTTCTAAACTTATTGATATTGATACTCACCCAACATAATATTGATCCTTCATTTGGTTTGCACAATAATCAGCAAGAACCATCTATCATCATCAAGAAAATTGTATCCTTTTTTTTTCTTCAGTGGTTTTTTGACAATTTCTTAGTCTTTATCGTTCAAATTGTATCCTAATAAACTGAACGCTGTGAGAATGATCAAACCACGACATCACGATACAATGAAGTAGTTCATTATCGTACATTATCTTGTATTCTGTGTTAATCATTATCATGTTCCTAATACTTCCATCTACTCCCATGTTCTGAGTAGCCCAATGCTCAATCAGAGTGTAGTCCAATGCTTTACTCTTCCTTTGCCACTTTCTTTCACTCTTTATTCTACTCTTCAAAGTGAAGCCTTTCAGGAGACTTGAATGATGAGATAAAAACACAAAAACTGTGACACTATTTTCAAGAGAGATCAGTTGTTTGCAGATATCTTTCCACTGTATTGGCAGCTCACCCCTTTCATCCCTCCAGGCACTAAAAAAGTCAGGAAACCCCTTTTGCCAACTCATTGTTGTTCACCTTTTCAAGGGTTGCAACTACTTTCTCTTTTGCGAACTAGGACTGAACTCTTTTTTAACACGAGTCTAAACAATCGGTCACAATAGAAAGGTGGTTAAGCACATAAATTCAATTCGGTCCATTGTTAACCCTTTCGTTTTTTATGTGAACTTCTTTTGTGTTTTACTTTTCTGCTATTGACAATGCACACTTTCTCCTAATATATTTTTGGTTCGATTTTTATTTCTCAGAACCAAAGCTTCCAGAGTTTTTTGCAGACGTGAAGACAAACATCTACATTTTCCTTATCGAAGGAAGTGAGTGAAGAATCAAAAAGTTATAAAGATATGTACTCCTATCGATATTGATGTAGATCCAAGGAAACTTGTAATCGATATAACTAAATATTCCTATTCTGTTACTGATCTTGACATTCTCATAACACCAATGAGAGAACTCTTCTTAAATATAAAACTGACAATATAACTGAGCCGAATTTGAAACTGAGCCGGACAACTAAACTTTTTACGAGAGTTTTGACTCTCGCTTTTGCTATGTAAAAGAGTTAGTACCATTTTCCAGTTGAAGAAAACTTTGGATATCTTATTGTTTCTTTGTTACTATAACCATAAGAAACTGTGTTCGATTTCACAGATATTCAAGATGATAACCTACAAGTTTCTATTCAAAAGTAACATAAAATTGGATTGGAAATGTTTTAAGCTTAATTGGTAAGAATTGGTTGATGGAATGAATACTTACCAAGGCAATTTCAAAGATTTTTAGCAATTAACGTTTGGTGCCGGTTGCACAAAAAACTGTCAGGTTTTAACCGGGATAGGCCTAAATTCCAAGAGAACCAATCAGAGGAGCTTCCTTTGATTAGTTCTCGTGGATTAAATCATGATTAAAATTCAATAGTTTTTTGTGCAACCGGGCGTGAGTATTAAAAATGTTATCCTAGTAGAATGGTATTGGAGAAGAACTAAGAAATCTATTGAATTCTTTATTCTATTTATTCTTCATTATATGATGTACAATAATTACATCATCAAAGAAATCCAGCGGTTAGCGAATTCTTTATTCTTTTTATTCCTCATTATATGATGTACAATATCATATCAAAATGAAAAAAAAAATTATCATCAAAATGATAGGTAGAGAAATAATAAGGTAACCTTGTGCTATTCCTTTCCCAAATTTGAATAAGGATTATATACATATTAAGATTAAAATAGTCTTGGACTTTTTATTTTCAATCAAATTAATTAATGTTTTTTGAATACTCTCTTTAATTTTAGAAAACACCTCTGGTCAGTTTGCCAGTTGGGAATTCAAAAATCAATACTTGCGTTAATTCAGAGCACACCTGAAAATCTGTAGGTGTGTTCATGTCTCAGCTTCATTATCTTTCTCATCTCCTACGCAAAATCATAGAGAAGAGAATACTACTAGGATACTGAGGGATATTCTCTTGTCTTTGGCAGAAGCTGAGAACTCACTAACATCTTCACCAAGGATTTCTGTGAGAATCATAGGAATCAGGCACTACCCGAATCTTCGTTTCTGTAGGCACTACGCACGTGAAATACTGTATCATTACGGTAAAAGTGAAGAATGATAATTTGTTTTTAGTATGATGTGAATTATAGGAACTGAATCTGAAACTGAAACTGAGTTTTTCAGGGTATGATTGTGATTTTTTAGTTATATGGTAATTGTTTCAGTAGCTATGGTAATGTCATACTCTGTATATATTGTGAATAAATGTAGAATAAATTGGTTTGATTCTGATTTTGAATCACAGACGACCTAATAGTCCATTAAATGTGTGTGTATGATTGAGTTTAGTTCAGATGAGTTCCTATTCAATTTTGAAAGTCCAAGCTTCTTCCTCGTTCTTGAAATCTCCCAAGAATTGTGGATTTGTTCAATCAATTAACTTTGAGGAATGATCTATTGAAAAATTGAAACATCAATCGCTCAAGAAGTGAGATGTTCTGAAAACATCAAGTTATACTCATGTTGAAATCAATGTCTATTTGTTTTGTATACTCTTGTAATTGATATTGTACAAATATGTATTTGTAATTTTTGGAAATAAATCCAATTCAACTCTATTCCATTCAATTCAATTCTGAGAACCCTCTCTCTCTCTCTATTCTGTTTCTTTATCTTCAACTCTATTACTGCCTCTTCACCCTCTATGATCTCATTAATTCATTGTTGGTAAATTTATTGAGTTCTAGAAGTTGGCAGTAATATTGTCACACTAAATTCAGGGTATTTCCAAGGATAGGAAGTTAGAGAGAATTAATATAGAATAAATGTTCAAATAAATTAATTTTATAATATTCATATATATTGTTTACATAACCTTATTTACACAACGAAAATAAGATGGCTACTGATTTCTAAAAAAGGTTTATGATCAACAGATAGATTAATCATAATAATACACAGTACGATTAAAATAGTCTTGGACTTTTTATTTTTACTTAGGTTCTTCGTTGGCATTCCTTACAACTAGAATTACGTACAATACAAACATACGAGAGCTTAAACAGAATTAGAAAAACAATCAAACAAACAGAAATACTAACTTAATAATAACATTAAAGCACAGTGCCCAGTTTCATACAACAAAAATAATTCAAAGATTTGAATAATATTTTGTTCTCACAGTACAAAAACATTTTACTATTGTAGAAAACTTTATAAAAATTCAACAAAACAAGAATAATTTCCGAAGATGCGTTGAAATATATCAGAACATAGTAACAAGAGAAAAGATAAAACGAAAACTTAATTTTACACCGGAAAAAGCTTTTCTCTCTATTATAATACATATTTTAAAGCTAGGACACAATCAAATAGCATTTTATTAATTTCATTGCGCTTCTATTCAATCCAATTTACGTATTTTATTGACATAATCAATCTGTCAGCTAATTATTATTGAGTTAAAATTATCAACACAATACGATTATACACCTATAGAACAAGATTAAACTTCCCTATGGCATGAATATTTACAAGAATACGTTTGTCATCACTGGAGGAGAAAAAGGATTTTTCCCAAAAAATCTATGATTGGAGTCAATTTATAGAAAACTTGAAGAAATAAGCCCCCAAATTTCATATTCAGGGTGATATCTTTTAGGTCTATCAAGGGTTGTATTGTATCTGAAAATGTTTTCAAATTATAGAAAATTCTCTGAATGATGAAAATTCAATTTGCTATCTTCAAGTTATAAAATGAACAGACCACGTTATGTTTTGATAAGACAAGTATGATTTCCGTTAGTCTTACCGGGAAGATGATTTTGGAATGGGTAGTATTAATTCGGTGAAGAGAAGTTCTTTATATAGAGTAATACCCCTTTCACAGCAGAAGAATTATTACAAACAAATTACGTGTGTTGCAAGTTAGCAATCAATTTGATTTTCCTTTTTGAGGTTTGTCTCCACAAAGTCCCAAAAAATGAATTCAAATTAATCACTATGCGAGGGGGTATTACTTATCAAAAACTATTATTATATCATTTTTATATTCAGCCTATTACTATCTAACATTCATTCATCATCTAACTACTCTAAATATTACATGTTGACTCATAACCTCTAAAATGTTCACATCTATCCATTCACACAAATTTGACAAGAGAAAAGATAATGCTTCACATTACAATAAGACATTATTCAAAATAATCCTATATAAATATAATTTTTGTTCCAAATTTAGAGCTAATACTCTTGAAAATTGTACTAATATCGAATTACGTATATTATTTCCATTCTGGAATCACAATTTTCTGTGATAAATTTTATGGAAGGATTCTGTTTTTGATCTGACAAAATAATAGTTTACTCTCGAAATCAAATATAATTTTGTTCATGTCAGGATATCTGGTTATTTCGCCCATTCTAGTTTTTCTCCTGGATGAATAAAATCTTAACGATAATTATTAGTATTTGAAAGTTACTGGCTACCTCAATTTGTAGAATTTCTCATTGAAACGAGTAATTTCTCAATAACTTGAAAATTAAATGATTGTTATCTTACGTATATTATGTTAAGCACATCTAGTGAGAAGAGTTACAATAAAAACATGTTTATAATTGAATAGGAATCGAATTCCAGATAAAATTGAGAAATCATAATCTTGATTGGAATCAATGGAGGTGGATCTACCAATTGTTTTCTTAAACATGTGTTTCAAAATTTTAGAAAATGCTAGCCCTATACACTATCACACAGGTTTTGAATCACTCTTGGAATAAATACTATCTAAAATAGTAGTCTAAAATTCTCGATTTTTCCTCAACTCTCATTCGAATTTTAGTATATACATAAACAATCATTCACTACCCTGACATCAAGATTACGTATAAGACAGGAAATATAGTATAAAAGATGATGATTTTCTTCTAAAATTTGAATAAACCATTCTTCTATCAGCTCTCTAGCTGCTTATTGTATTAAATTTTTGTTATACTCAATCATATCAGATGACAAAGAATTTAAGAGCCTCAATTTTGTTCCAAGGTTTGCAAAAATCATCAGAAAATTTATTGAAAGATGAAGAGAAGACTTGTACTCAAAATTATTGTTGATACTCGATTTAGGTGACCTGTTTAAGCCTTAAGTATGATAATTTCCTAAATGAATTGATTAACGTTTAATATTGAACATGGTGGAAAAATCAACAGTAGAGATAAGATCTCTGTTTAAGAACATAATAATGAGAACACAAAACATCAATAATTAAAATTTGTTAGTCCATAAAACAAACACAATAGATAATTTAACAAAAACATAATATAACATACTTTCCATTCAAAACACAAACTTATATAATGAACACAATAATTCAATAATTTTCAAACGAAACGAAATATTTGAAATAAAGCTTCATCCATACATTACTTTAATAATAAAAGAGAACTATAATCATACCGTCTATGTATATAGGCTAGGTATAGAAAAATACTAAACTGTTCGTTGGAACTCAATTAATTGGGAACATTGTTTTTCAACACTCTTCAATAACACAACATATACACTGAGCAATACAAATACAATAGAATATTATTATCGTTTCGTTACGTGAATATAATATAGTCCATGGTAAACATGATCTACTGCCTACTAACGAAAATGCACATTAAGTCGATTTTAAGCATGATTTACATGCTTTGAATTATGTTGAACTTGATTTTTGTCCATGATGGTGACAAACAATTCAATTTAGAAGTACACCATAACAGGAAATTTCTCCATCAACAATTTGTTCAAATGTTAAAAACTTAATATTATTGCTTATCTATTTACATGTACGTATCTGAAGTTAGTCTTTAGAATGGAGAATGACATAGATCGTTGGAATTTCCAGAATAATTGTGGAATAATTTGATCAGATCATGAATGTATTTTCAAAACTGAAGTTTCCGCTTTGAAATGCGCGTGTACCAGTGAAACCATACTGAGATTTCAACCCCATTATTTGATTATCAATCTGTAACGAATGTCTCATCGTACCTTTTCACAATAACTTCGCAATGATTCATCAAATGGAAAGGAAACAATCATTGTAATAACTATGAAATTCCCAAGAGAAATACACACAGGAATAAATCTGTTGAGAAAATTAATTCAAATTTGAGAATGTCTACCCATACTAGAACTATTTTCCAATTCAAAGATTCCAATCTAGTATATTCCTATTTTTCCAAAATAAATAATAAGAATTACTTGATTGTCATTTAATAATATTGCACAAGAATCAAGGATGCATCCATAATTTTCAGGACTGATGAAAAAGTAGAATTTAACTTTGGTCTGTTTTTTGGGAAATGCACCACCTACAGTAAAGCTGCGTTCACGTCTAAGTTATTAACAAAATATTTATTTTCCTGTCCTTATAGATAATATTAAATTGAACATAACTCATCATACACATGACATTCATATGTGTTTGTCAAGCTCCGTTTAATCTAATATAATCTATAAGGACGGAAAAATAAACGTTTTAACTGTGGTGTAAACGCAGCTCAAGTACCGTATATTTTGTTTTAGTTGTCTTTGAAGTTTGAATGGTTCATATCCAATATGCATCAAGGGACATCCAGTATATTAGATATATTTCTTGCTATCAGACTCCAGTAAATTAGATGCTATTGAAGTTATGAAGAGTTTCTGATTCGAAATATTAAGAAAAACCCGACATTCTGATTAATCAATCACTCCTGTCTGCAGTAATGAGAATTCACATGTTTCAATGACATGATGATCTGATCAAATTAAAACATTAGTCGACAATCGACCATCATAGAAGATATCTGTTATCTTAACATGACTGACAACAGTTCTGTCAAGATAACATAAAGTTATAGCAACCACCAAGTCACACAAAAATACGATCTAACCAAAAGTCTGTTAGCTTTTTGATGATTGACTTGATTCAATGTCTGATGCAAACAACAGTCATCAGTTGTAGACCTTGATTATTAATTTTTTAATTCCATGTAGCTCTTATCCTCTGGACGAAAATACAAAGTCATTTAGACAAAGAGATCAAACTATGGCGCCGAAATGTTTTCTGTTTTTTCGCATTTATAATTCCTCCCCTGTCTTTCTCAATCTCCTCTTAACCCTCCCCTCCTAATTCATTCTTTCAAACCACCAACTGTTTATACTTATATCTGAAATCAACATGATCCTCCCCTTCCCTCATTCTCTCTTGATTTATTTTCTTCGTCTACCACAATTTTAACATCACTATCAATAATTACTTCTCCCTCTGCAATCTTCAACTTCTTTCACGATATATGAAGATCCCCATGATTCACTCATCTTTCACTATTAATTTATCTTTCTTTCAAATTCCCTTCTTATCGAATATTCCTACTCTACAGATACTCTTATCTATCATCAATCTAAATCTCTCCCCATCAATGATCAATCAACAATCGACAGTTACGTTTCCTCTTTCTTTTACCCTCTCCACTAATCTCTTCTGTACTTCTTCTACACACTCATATTCTATCTAAAGCATTTAATGCCTTGTTGAACTGGGAGTATGACTACTTCGTATAATTTTTTACCACTCTTCTCCACCTCCACATCAATATATTCTTCAACTCCACCACTTCTTCTTCTAACCTCTACATCATTCTTATCTCTAACAATCCTCTTCTTCATCTATTGCACTCTCCATCCTTTACTCTTCGTAGAATCATTTTACTCTTCTTCATACTGTACCCTTTTGTATAGTCTATACCTTAGCTTCCTCCATTTTCAGCCTCCTTTATTCTTCAGTCCAAATCATTTCCTAGATTCTTCTAATCCTTAGCCGTCTCTCATTCCTGAATCTTCTCTATTGATTTGCCTCCTACTTCTCTTAGCCTTTTCTTACTCCCTAATCTTCATAATTCCTCAACTCTCCCACTACTTCTCATCTATCCACTGCCTTCTTCACAACTCCCACTTCATATATCTTTCTGCTCTCTTCTATCTGCTCCTTTCCACTTCATCAACGTTGAATCATGCTCCCATCCTCATGATTCCTCAACCCCTCCACTACTTCTCATCTATCCACTGCCTTCTTCACAACTCCCACTTCATATATCTTTCTGCTCTCTTCTATCTGCTCCTTTCCACTTCATCAACGTTGAATCATGCTCCCATCCTCATGATTACTCAACCCCATCATTCATCTCATCTATCGTCTCCCTTCTTCCCATCCACTTCATATATCTTTCTGCACTCTTCTATCTGCTCATTTCCACTTCATCAACGTTGAATCATGCTCCCATCCTCATGAGTCCCCAACCCCTTCACTCATCTCATCTATCCTCTCCCTTCTTCCCATCCACTTCATATATGTTTCTGCTCTCTTCTATCTGCTCCTTTCCACTTCATCAACGTTATTAAACTTCAATCATGTTTCCTCTCACTTTATCAACATTATTTCACTCCAAATTTCACAAAAACAGCATGCTCCTTTCAGCTTTATCAATGTTATTTCACTTCAACTCCCACAATCTACGAACAAAACAGAAAGTCCCCGGATTCCATCGACATTGCCAGCAACATTCAGGTGCACCGCGAGTAATAATCACTATCACTAACTAGAAAAATGGATACATAAAGTCAGCGTCATATTTATATATTTATATAAGTTCAAGGACACAGTCACTAGTGTTTCTTCTACGTCTTGGTGGCGACGGCCTTTAGGAGATCAGCACTGCCCGATTTGTCCAAACCCACGTGCATGCCATGGTGATGTTCGCCGCCCAATTTCGCCTGTTTGTCTTGTTTCAAGCGTTCCTGCTCCTCGCGTTCGCGGCGCGCTTGTTCGTTGATCTCCTTCACGGCGCGCAGCTCTTTTTTCAGCTTCATCCGCCTGTTCTGGAACCAGATCTTGATCTGACGCTCGGTGAGACAGAGAGCGTGCGCTATCTCGATTCTCCGTCGCCTCGTCAGGTAGTGGTTGAAGTGGAACTCCTTCTCCAGTTCCAAGGTCTGGAAGCGTGTGTACGTCTGTCGGCCCCGGCGTCGTGGACAGCCGTTCGGTCCTGCTCCAACAAACAGACAAACAATCTTCGATTATACATCTGTTTTTCCAGAAAATACTCTTGAAGGGAAAACAAAAACAGGATAATCTAAAATCAAAAATTACAACCGAATTTGAAACTGAAAATAATAAAACTAGGAATATACTTGATGGAGGATATTAAAGCAGAATTATATTGATTCAAAAAGAATTCTAGATTCATGACAGGTTTGAGTGTTTCTCCTTCCAAATTCCCAATATTATTCTCTCTTGCTCCCCTTTCATATTGTCAAAATACTCAGATTTAGTATGGTGATGGCGGGATAGAGTTGTTGAGGTGACCTTTTTGGTTCCATGGATTTGTCAGTCACTATGGTGAAAACGAGGTAAGACTCAAAATTAGTGAACAAAATACAGTCCACTATTTACCAGAAGAACCAAAAACGATAACTGAATTGGAGAGTATGAAAAAATCAACTAAAACTTGAAAATATGATAATTATTTCTCCTTGGAAAAATTTTGAAACAATTACTGAATTTCTAACTGGTAAAATACTCAATGAAAAAAAAATGAAAACGGATTACTATCTATTCTAAGAGGAATTTGAGAACAAAAAGGCACCGGGTATTCATTAAAATATAAATAGAAATTGTAAAAAAAAATATTGAAATGTAACAAGTGAATGGATATATTCTGAATGAATCAGATATTCTGAGAGATGAAGCTAACGGTTACTTTAATTCAATGTTTGAGGTGAAAATAACGCTATGGAAACTTTCAAAATATAAATTTATATGTGTGACAAAGATAAGAGAATAAGTCGAATTAAGATTGAAATAAGGAGCAAGGTTATTTTAATTCAATGTTTGAGGTGAAAATAACACTATGAAAAGTTTCAAAATATAAATTCATATGACAAAGGTAAGAAAATAAGTCGAATTAAAATTGAAATGAGGAGCAAGGGGATGAACAATGATAGACTGGATAATGGAGTGCTTCATTGATTGACCAATTATTATAATCAGGGCTTATATCTCTCAAATGTTTAGTGATGGATCAGAGCAATACCTATTATTACTTCTGTTACCTACTAATGCAGAAGTAATATAGTAGGTAATGATCAGAGCCCGAAATGAGTGTGAGTCTGCCTCATCTCTATGATTCATGGAACCATTCACAAAACATTCACTAAATTGTAAGGTTGTTTCATAATAATTATAGTATTCCAATAACACTGTTCAAATCTATGTTAACTATACATTTAGTGGTAAATCTATTATCACTAATAACAAGATCAATCATTTGAATGAACAGTGATGAAACACTCTAAAATCTGAACACAAATGATCTTGATTGAATCAAAGTAGGTTTAGTTGTTAACTTCTGAGTTTTAGTGTTAGTTGAAGGTTCTGTTAGAGTTAGTAGATAGGGTAGGAGTTGGGTAGTTACGGTTAGTAGAAGTTGAAAGTTAGGGTAGTTAGCAAGGAAACTATTTTACAAAGCTCAACCAATGATAGAATCCATATCCAATTATTTCCAACATTCATCTCCACCAATATATATAAATGTTATATTTGATCCATAGATAATAAATAGAAGATGAGTGATTGTTTTATTGAGAATACTCTCAAGATTATCTCATTAATTATGATTGTAGTTGATAACAAAACACAAATAAGTGCTTTCGAGCTCCGATGTAACTCTAATTACCCTCTGTCCTAACATCTTGGGGGAAGGAAATAACTCATCCACTTTGAAAACAAATCACTCCGAAGCTTTTGTACAGAACTTCCTGATTTATTTGATTCTACAAATCAATTCAAATACTGAAAGAAATGCATGATGCAACAGAAATGGAGGCTCTTAGCTTATTTAATGGCTAATAAACAAACGATTTTACGACCGGTGTCAAATGTTTTATACGCTTTCTGACGATCTGATCGGCTCTCTCTCACTCCATCACTCTCTCCCACCTTCTCTCTCTCGCTCTATGTTCACCTTGATCACATTGAAGCCTAATAAATATTAAAAACCTTTCAGGAGATCCCTACTCAAGGAATTCAAATCAGGCTTTCATATCTTGGAGGGTATTCATTGACTGTGTGTGAACGTCTGAGGCCTGGAGCAAGATGTTTGATCATTTTGAGAAGTTCAGAGATTACTAGAAGAATATTTTTTCCGAGGACCACTCAGGAATAAACTTCAAAAACTCTCAATTATTTTGTGTAATTGAGGCTAATTCAGTTCTGATGAATCATGGATACAAGCTCCAATCAGGAAATGGATCCATGTATTGATGATTGGTTGCTTTGTTCACTGTATTGGTATTTCGAGGTTGACTGGTAGAGAGGAATTAAAATCCTGAATCCACCTGATGAAAATTATTTTCATTTTATTCCATCAGTAACAATTGATAAATAATCTCCAGTGATGATATCCACTAAGAACTGTATCTAAGCAGCATTGGTATCATTCTGGTTACAATCTACATCGAAAATTATACTTTCAAATCAATGAGCTCGTTAATTCATCAAGGCTGTGCAAAGGCTAAAAATAAACTTGCTACTGGTGATATTTTTCAAACTCTTTTCGATTTGTGTATCATGAAGGTATGAGAATGAAAAAGGTTTCTCAGAAAAACATTTTTTTCGATCATTACTTTTTGAGATATAAGCGCCTGAAGTTTACATTTTTGGGACTAAACATTTCAAGTTCGGTAGGAGATAAATCCATGTGATTCAGAGGATCGATTCTTAATGGTATTGTTGATCTAGTAAAACAACAGTTTTCTGAAAATATTATTTTTTGAGAAAGTTATTCAATTTACTAAAAATGACCAAAAATAACTCAACTGAAAGTTTTTTTTGTCATTTCTAGTAGATTGAATAACTTTCTCAAAAATCAATATTTTTATAAAATTTTCAATTTACTAGATTAACAGCAGCATCAAGAATCGATCCTCTAAATCACATGGATTTATCTCCCACCGACCTTGAAATGTTCTGTCCCAAAAATTCAATCTTTAGGCGCTTATATCTCAAAAAGTAATGATCGGAAAAAAATGTTTTCCTGAGAAACCTTTTTCATTTTGATAGCTTCATGATTTACAAATCGAAAAACTTTGAAAAATATCACCAGTATAAATTTTATTTTCAGCCTTTGCATAGCTTTAAATGGTTCATAATCTATACCATGATAGAGGAAAGAACTGGCTTATACACGTACAGGATAGGAAAATAAGGTTTGACGCATCATCACGTCTGAACTACTGGACTGATTAACTTGTAATCTTGTATATAGATTATTAATCAACCGAGGATGGTTATAGGCATATTTCCAACTTTTCAAGATTTCATTACGTCAAGTTTTCAGTTTGTCAAGTTTTAAAATAGACCCCTTGCGGAGAACGGGTTATCTGCTAGTAACTTTCACCCGGTAAACAAATAATTCGGAAAATATTGAGCGAGTTTAGTTAGGTTAGTTGATGATATAAACGGATCAGTATTCAATTTACTGGAAGCGCATACCTTTGAATGATAGGATGCAATCCTATTATATTAAGCGAGCAATTTCTGTATCTATATATCTGGCTATTTTTATATCTGGTTATTTTTATATCTGGCTATTTTTATATCTGATTATTTATGTTTAACGGATCTCGAAGTCGGCTCTAACGATTTTCACGAAATTTGGAACATAGTAGGTTTATGATATAAAGATTCGATTGCACTAGGTCTCATCCTTGGAAAAACTCGCTGAACGACATTAAAAGGATAATTCATCCTTGGCTGAAACAGCTGTAGATAGTAAAAAAGTAAGTGAGCGAGTGAGTATGTGAAAAATCAAAATATCGCATCCCCGAAATTCATAAGATGACGTATAGCCAGCTGTGAAATATAAACACGATCATTTTAGAGAATTGTGTTCTGTTTATCAATAAATGAAAATAACGAGCGAAGCTCGGTGCCCCGATATTGGAAAAATAACGTGTAGAAATAATAACTGTATCAAATGAGCAATAATGGCTAGATAGTGGATTGCGGAGTAATAAACCTCAAATGATCAAGTATTTAACAGTAATGGAATGGCTAGGCTTGAGTCTCTTCCATTGTTTTCAATGTTCAATTGAACCTGTAATAAAAGAGCTACAGGATCCCGTGGTTGCCTTTTTCATGGTCAGGTCCCTTGCAATCAACAGACTTCATTCCCGTCCGGCATAGGTCTGCAACGCTTTCTCCACATAAAAAAGGATCTTAGAGGACTGTAAAGTCGCAATGGCTTATTGTCCAAGGCACTGTTTGGCTCTAGATTTCTTTTTTAGACCTTGCCAAAAATCCCGAACAAAGGTAAAAGGGTTGTTTTAACCCTTGACGAAGTAAGAGCCTTCAGGTGCGGTGCAAATAAATCAATGAGGGTTCCCAAAGGAGAAAGTTTGTTCTAAAAAACAGGAATAAGTCACCTCGGACAAGAAACACGTGGATTTCTCTACCCTTTCAGTCGATGGGTTTCTACTCTGGTATTCTCATTTGGTGGAGTAGCCAGTCGACGGAGGATAAAGTGCTTTTAGAAAATTCCTTGATAGGTTTGCTTCTTAGGGATTTATAGATTTTTGATAGGGTATTCTGAGTAGACTATCAGTTGCGAATGTGTCTCAAATAGTTTCTTTTGATGAGTTCCATATAATTTCTATAGTTACAAATGAGTATCATAGGGTTTCTTTTGATATGTAATATATTTTTTTCAGGGCATTCTATTATTTAGGCTATTAGTTGGGAATGAGTTTCAGGTTAGGGTCAGGTTTCAGTATGTGTGAACTTTGTTCATTTCTGAAAATAGATAGATAAATGTCTTTTATTTACATTTTACAATAAAAGTGATGTGGGCGAAATTGAGTCAATAGAAGCCCCCTCTTCCATGTAACCCACAAGATGAGAGAGAATAAAGGGTTAAACTAGAATATTTTCAAATAATTCCACATATCTCAATAATAATAGGAATTTTCTAGAATACAATCATAACGTAGACATGGTATTGGAAATTCTTGCATATAATAGCGATTTGGAAAACTACGAATAATATTATTTTACATGACGAATACACTTTTTCAAGTATTTTTGAGATTCATTTTAATTTATTCATTTTATTATTTCCAGGTCAAGATAAGCATTTCAGACCGAATGAAGCTCAAAGAGTCATAAGATGCCAATTGGGATTAGGAGACGGTTGGAGATGATTGGTTTAAACTGAATGGTAAGATTTACTCCGTATTTCAGACTATAGTAATATCAATTTGAAAATGCCGACTCGTTAAATCTAATTCAATTCACTCATAATTGCTATCATAGAACTGCTGATTTCTCAATTCTTCTGATTTGATAGGAAAGAAAATGTCAGTAACAAACTTCGTCTGACTGCCAAAGCACAAGTTACATAAAGTTGGCATTGGCCGAATCCCTCCATCCAATTCCAAGACACTCTTGAATGTTGATATATGTCAAATTTATTACTGTCTTGATGATCTATTGTGAGTCTGGATTGTTATTGAATTGAAAATCTCATGCAATATTGCAGCCAGAGCAATTATTGTCATAGTTGAATCTGAAAAATGATGAAACTGAACTAGTAAAAGTAGGGAACTATAATTCCAAAAGTTTTTGACTTGATTTACAAGATTTACTAGAAATGTGAATCAACTCTATTCTCATCTTAGAAGCAATTATATTATTTCTCATCAGAGAATAGTAATGAGAGAAATATTGTAATTGGATGAACAGCCACTCATAATTTTACCCGAATAGCAAAGCCAATTATGAGAAGAGAAGTCGTTTTGGAAAGCTTAATTGAATATATTTTCATATAGCCTATTGTGTTGAGCTGTATATATTAAGGTGCGTACAGATATACGCGCCGCGAACATGAGCAATTCACTCTTAATCAGCTGATGCCAAGATTTTTATATCTGTATCTTACCGTTTCTGTAAAAATACAGATATAGTCAGCTAATTAAAAGTGAATTTCTCATGTTCGCGGCGCGTATATCTGTACGCACCTTAATCGGAACATACTGAGGATATGTTTAAGAATGAGTATAGACACAAATCAGTTATTATTTAGCTCAATCAGCAAATAATTGAAATATAAAGTGAATATATAAATGGAAAGAGTCAGAGTACAAAATTGCAATATAAATGTGGAGGGGGAACTAGAAATAAATATTTAAATTCCCTTTTTAGTTCCAATGTAACCGAAAATTGATCAGTTTGAGAATAGAATCATCATAATAATCTGATCAGCATCTCATGAATGTGAATAGGATCATGTAAATGTGAAAACTAAGTACAAAGTACGGTGTGTACAATCCGTTGATGCTATTTTACTCCATTGCATTTAGTTGGCAGAGATAAAGTCCGAGAATATCTTGTTTTTAAACTTGACCTTCACTACCCTGGGCGAAGATGGTTGCAAGCCAATCAGATAGGCTCTGCTCGTATCCGACGAAACTAAAATATGCCAAGTCCCAACATAAGATTCGCACGATAAGAAACAAAGTATTTTCGAAACAATTATTGACGTCAATTTAAGTCTAAAATTCTATAAACTTGTTATAGCAGTTCAACATCATGGTCTATTCTTGAAAGTAATGTATGCCTGATAATGCATGACTGTTTTTACCCAGCATATTTCTCAAAGAAAGCTTTTTGAATGGTTTCAATTAAAATGAATTTTAAGAGGACATAATAAATCCGATGAAATGAGCTTTCTTCAAAGTCATATAAATGCTTCAATGTTGTCTTCCATCACGAACTGCTTATTATTAAATCACTTTTTGCTGCAGATATCTGACTGCTAGTCGTTTTTTCTAATAGCAAAAAGTGATTCATATAAATGATTGTTACATCTGAATACAGTTGAATTGGATGATTCATCCGCGAGTCAAATCAAATTCAAATTGAAAATATTCTTCATTCTAGAAAATACGTTTATACAATGATGAATACAATTACAATAATTGTAATAGAAATATATGGAATACCCCTACAAAGACTACACTGTGTGTTGGGGTTGAGGTATCACTAGTAGTTTTCTGTACATTTCAATTTGATTCAGTAACTTTACTTCTGAGTCTTAACCTCAAATTTAAATTATAGCTACAGCTAAACAATTATAAACCAGCTATGACAATTTTTGGCAATTACAAAGCACGAAATATATTTTTAAAAATTACTCAATCTGTTTTGGATGGTAACTTCCATGGATTTTAATAGGCTAATCAATCTTAGGCCAATCACGATTGGCAATGGATTTCATAGGCTGATCACGATCTGATTCTATCAATTCTATTAAAGCCCAATCATACAAATAATACTCGTATATGATGCTCAACGATCATGGAACGGATTGAATCTCTTGGATTATCCCGTTGAATCTATATATTGAATTAGGAATCTTGATTCAATCTCTTGAATTTTTGATGCTGTTGTGTTTTGAAGTTGTGAAGCTTTCAAAACCGTTTCAATTTTCGTGAACTAAGGCTAGCTACACACACATTGATTTTGTTCGTATGATTTTTTGTCGTCCTTATGGATTCTAGCAGATTGAACAGAACTTGACAAACATCATCTGTTTGAAATCATCTGTTCAATTCGATAGAATTTATAAAGACGGCAAAATATCGTACGAACAAGAATCGATGTGTGTGTGCGAGGCTTAAGGCTAGCTACACACACATTGATTTTGGTCGTACGATATTTTACCGTCCTTATAAATTCTATTAGATTGAACAGATGATTTCAAACATATGATGTTTGCCAAGTTCCGTTTAATCTCATAGAATTCATAGTGACGACAAAATATCGTACGACCAAAATCGATGTGTGTGTAACTAGCCTTAGAGTTAAAATATCGCCAAAAGATTTCTTAGTGCGCCTCTAAAGGCGCACTCAGCAGGCGCGTTCAACTGAACATACCTACCAAATTTGAACGTTTTTGGTCTGGTAGATTTTTAGTTCTGCGAGTGAGTGAGTGAGTGAGTGAGTGTGTCAGTCAGTCAGTCAGTCAGTCAGTGAGTGCCATTTCGCTTTTATATAAATAGATTGAACAGAACTTGACAAACATCATCTGTTTGAAATCATCTGTTTAATTCGATAGAATTTATAAAGACGGCAAAATATCGTACGAACAAGAATCGATGTGTGTGTGCGAAGCTTAAGGCTAGCTACACACACATTGATTTTGTTCGTACGATTTTTTGCCGTCCCTATTTATTCTATAAGATTGAATAGATGATGTTTGTCAAGTTCTTTTCAATCTGCTAGAATTCATAAGGGCGGCAAAATATCGTACGAACAAAAATCTATGTGTGTGCAACTGGCCGTAGCCAGAAGGTATATAATTGTGTTTCTTTCAAGTCTCAATAATTAAGGTTCTACTAATTTGAATTGAAATGAGTGATTACATGGAAGTTGATATCTGTTTTAAATGGAGAAATTTCTAGAGACCACAGATTTCAAGAGCCTGTCAGTAACAACCAGCTATTGCGACATTACGAAGTAGGATAGTCCACATAAAATAGATTAAAACGGAGTCGAATGCAAAGTAAACCACGCTTAATATCGTGAGAGAGTATTCTATTTTATGAGCAAATCAGTTGAAGCGGTGATAAAAGTTATGACTGTTCATATTGCGTTAGCTGATAAGACATCATCTGGATGATGATGATTATGAGAATGATAGAAGATTGTTGAAAAATTGTGGAAAATTGCGGCGAGCATTGTTTGTGAGCGTTTTTAAATTTGCAATGGCCTATTCTCTAGCAATAAACCATTGTGAAAGGACAGGACTCAATAGTAACGAGTTTAATTGCAGCAAAAATTATCCGTAAACAATAGTCTACAATGATGGATGATGGGATACAATGCGTACCTGATTTCATAAGACTGAGAGGAAGGATAATCGATGCGTCAAGTTGAAAAGAGAAGGAGACCGTGAGGAATTGTAGACATAATTGGTCTTCAGATTAATAAGCTTTGAGCGGGAAAAGGCTGTGACGAGAGACTGGATCCAAGATGGCCGCCAGTTTTTGGGAGGCTGAGGACTTGGTTGCCATGGCAACGGAACTACCCTCCAATAGGATTCCGAGTAGGAACCCCCACTATCAAGCTTCCACAATACAGGAGAATATCTCCTGTATATCAGTCTTTCTCACTCTTTCAATCACCCTCTCACTTCTCCTTCTTCACTCTCTTCTTCTGGCTTCAACCTATTCTCAGCGCTCTCAAACTGACTATCGGTAGGATCACACTTGCTCAAATAGTCGCTTATTCTCCTTTCTGAATTTCTTTAGGACCTGTTCACAATTGTGTATTAAAGTTTGAAGTGTCGCTGTAACACCTCTGCAGTATGTAAACTTACTTCGAGAATTAGGGAGTTGTTTCAGTCATGATCGAGGAATATATTCACACTTTACGTTCTGTTTTAGTGAACCTAAAAGCTTCGAGAACAATATTTCTCGTGATCTTGCTAGTTGATGTATTATATCGATTGTAAGGGTTTGTTTCACTCAGATTGTTACAGGGATCAAATCAGATTTGCTATTTTTATTCATGCATATGAAGAGAGAGAGAGAGAGAGAGAGAGAGAGAGAGAGAGAGAGAGAGAGAGAGAGAGAGAGTGTGTGTGAGAGAGAGAGGGAATGAGATTGATTGAGTACTTTATTTATGTAGATTACAATATATAGCCTACTGGCTTATACACTTACATACAATAGCTTACAATACAGCAAAATCATAGATGAATTTACAAAATGTAAATTAAGAAAATAATTATTGAGCTGTGATATGAAAAAAAGCAATTTGTAATAACTGTAGGTAAAATAGATAATATTGTTATGCATCTACATAAATTGGCGGAGCTTTGGACATACCAATGTCCATTCTTCGGAAAGAATATTCGAAGTATCCTTCCCACTAACTCTCTACCAAATGAAAGAGGGAGAGAGAGAGAGTGAGTGAGTAAGATGATGTTAGAGCTAAGAACTCCCATCGTGGAAGGAATACTTTTGCGATAGCCTAATTCCATTATCTAAACCTGGTGAGAATGAAAAGGAATTGTTCTATTTAGATCTTCAGATTATGAAGGGGTAAGTGGTAGCTTCATATTCATGGAATCCCATGTCCCACCGTGAAGCAGTATTGATTTTCAGTCACTTGCATTCATGATTTGGGATTGACAAGAATTATTGGAGGGAAAACTTTTGATTTACAGTTGAAAATAGTACCATGTAATAGAAACTACCAGAAACTTCCTCATTCGAGACTGTGGAAGATTCATTGGAAATTTTGAAGATTAAACTTTAAAAATCAAGAATCAAGAATTCTATTTGCTACAAAAAAATTTACAAAAAGCGATTAGCATGGTCAAACTATCAAATACTTTATAATAACAATACAAAAGTTTGAAGTACGGTAAGTTAATAGCATTAATACATTCAAATAAAGAACAGAAATGTTGTTGTTTTTGTTGTAAAAACCCTCAAACTCTGAATGTTTTTGGGGAATGTGTGTAAATTTGATTTTGGATTACAACAAAATTCACTTCAAACTGAGTTCAATCCGAATCAAATCTGAACCACTTCATTCTTTGATCTGCATTCTTCAGTCACAATGAATTGGAAGTGAACACACCTAAAGCCTACTATTTATGAAAATTTTGAAATTTTAGAAAATAACATTTTGTGTATACAATACTGTAGATATTTTCCTGTTTCAATTCCGGATACTTAAGGCCTATTATCGTACATTTGAGGATATCATATTAGGTTTTATTATTATGTTTAACGATACACTACCAAGTTTTATCTTCTGCTTGAAGTCTTGAAATACAAATTAAGCTTTGAGCTTGTTTGAGTCGAAGAGATTTGCTTGAATACACTTGAAAGAGGCTACTCAGAAGAAGCCTAGAACAACAAAATCTTGAACCCACTCCAACTTATAGTTTCATCATTTCTCAATCATACATCTTCATCTCTCAACAAAGCTCCGCCAATTTATGTAGATGCTTAACAATATAATTATTATCTATAGTTATTATATTACAAATTGCTTTTTCATATCATATACAGTTCAATAATTATTTTCTTAGTCTATATTATGTAAATTCATCTATCATTTTGCTGTATTGTAAGCTATTGTATATAAGTGTATAAGCCAGTATATCTTGTAATTTACATAAATAAAGTAATCAATCAATCAAATGATAATAGCTTACTTGACATCTAAGAAAATTAATTGGTTACTCAATTCAAAAAAATCGGTCATTGTTTGAAATCCAAGTCCTTCATGCCAAGTAATCGTTCATCGATTTTAAAGAGCTGCATTAGTATATTCACGACTAGAAAATTTTCATTGGAATATTCTGACCCACTTACAATTTATCTACTTCAATGACTCATAGGAATCGGAGTCAATTTCAAACAAGATTGCCGATAATATCTAATCTTTCCTGCAATAATATTCAACAATACACATCATACACTGGTCTCTCTGAGTTGAATAGCTATTAAAATATGAATTCAAAGTAATAATATGTGACTGAACGTTCTTAACATTGCAATCAAAAGTAATTACAACATGGCTCAAGTTATGTGACTGATCACCAGGCCTGCAAGAATATTTATAGTCAGTACAAATGAAAGGCGACAGCATAATGTCTGTCATAAAATTTATATCATTGCCATTAGAATGATATAGAGGTCTGTTTAATGAACGCCTCTATTTTATAAGCACTGGTCTCTTCATAGAGCGGGAATTGTCAATAACTGAGGGAAAGCAGCAGACTCGGCTCTAGCTGTGTAATTAACACTAATTAATAGGCCACTGGATTGGAGGCAATTCTGTGAATGCTCGTTTTATGACTGCTTTTAGAGCATGAGGGTTGACGCATGAACAAACAAGCTTTGGAAAGTATAGATTGCTTGCTCAATAACACATCCAGAATATGAGAGAATTGGTAAAAATGGGAGTTCTTCATTGAATCTTATGAGACTATACATAGGATATATGTAATATATATAGGACTAGTCGTCAGGCTCGCTTCGCTCGCCATATCCGTCTAGCGAGGGGGCTCCGCCCCCTGGACCCCCGACTGGATCGTCCAAGAATGAGATCAGCCGGCTCGCTTCGCTCGCCTGCATTTTTCATTTGAGCATTTTTATCATATGTTAGAACAATCCAGTCGAGGGTCCAGACTAAACGTCTGGCTAAACGGATATGGCGAGCGAAGCGAGCCTGACGGCTAGTAATATAATATTCCCAGGATTGAAGTAGCAGTACCCAATCAATTTTTCCGCGATAAATGCATTTAAATCTTCAACTTGGTGCCAACCTAACAAAGTCAACTCAACTTAATGCCAACCTGACAAAATTATTAATTTAGTTGCTAGTTAACAACTGCTTCGAAGAGGTACTCTATCTAGATTATAGTTCTATAGTAACATATGATATGGAAATTTCAATTATAATTAAGAGATTGGGAGAAGAAGAATATACATGCTGAAAGACGAACTTTAAACCCTTAAAAACAACCCTTAGAGTTAATATTAACAAAAGATTTCTTAGTGCGCCTCTAAAGGGCCAACTGAACATACCTACCAAATTTGAACGTTTTTGGTCCGGTAGATTTTTAGTTATGCGAGTGAGTGAGTGGGTGAGTGAGTCAGTCAGTCAGTGAGTGAGTGCCATTTCGCTTTTATATATATATATATAATATATATATATATAATATATATATATAGATATATATAATATTATAGGATATATGTAATATAAATATATAATATGAGAGTTTAATGTAGAATTGGTAAAAATGGGAGTTCTTCATTGAATCTTATGGAGACTTATACTTAGGATAGTTCGAGGAGGGGTTGTGTTCTTTGCTTGAGGCCGGTTTTCAGTATTTAGTATTATTTTTATTTCAGTTTTTAGTATAGTTAGTGAAGGATTGAGTACGTTGCTTGAGGCCGGTTTCCAGTATTTAGTTGTTGGTAATATTTTGAGGATCAGGGTTATTATGATGTGTTAGTTTTGGAGAGGATGGTATACGTCCCTTCAAGCGAGCATGAATGAATACTATGTCTTTTCATATGACTTTTTACTGTTACTTGAAAATAGCATTATATAGCCGAAACATATAATCAGCTGTGCTAATAGTAAAGTTGTGTTCCTTTTCTGGCTTAAAAATTTGCAAAATTACTCAACAATTTCCAATTTGTAGAGATTTGAGTGAATTTTTTTGTTTTCAATCAGTTTTTAAATATCAAAATTCAAAATGTTTAGCTTTGTCATTAGTTTTGAATTGAAAATTGGACTTTATGAAGTGAAAGTGGAATCTTAACCAGATTCTTTTTGAAACTTTTATTTGTAAAAATTTGGGAGAAGACAGTTCTGGGCTATGCCTGTTGTCTTCTCCCAATCATAATATATTTATTATAATTATGATTTTGTAATTGTCAATGACATAAATAAATGAATAACATGTCGTGACGAAATAATTTAAAAAGGGTACTCAGATTTTATTTTTATTCATATGAATTCTATGTTTCAGTAACTATTTTTTCAGGTAATAAGTGATAGTAAACATGTAAATTAATTTTTAGAGAGGGAGGCCTATGGCCGTTGAAGCGAGCATGATAATTATGTTCTAAGTTTCCATACTATGTTTCAGTACTATTATGGTTTTATGTAGTATGTGATAGTAAATATGTAAATTTTGAGTTTTAGAGAGGAAGGCCTACGTCCCTTGAAGCGAGCATAAATATGTGCTAACTTCTCATACTATGTTTCAGTTCTATGGTTTTTACATAGAAGACAATATAATATGGCATAGCAAACCATTGCCTAATATACATACCACAACACATAATATTGTATATAAAGTGGATCATAGCATAAGTAAGGGTCATTGATATCTTCATGAACGAATGACTCATGATTTTCAAATAATCAAAAAAAAAATAATAACTTTTTTGTTATACTTGTTCAATTGCAGCTTTTTTCCGTGCATTAAATCAAGCCGGTAAACAGCTGTTTTCATTAAAGCATACTATACTGTAAAGAGATCATTTTATGTTCTCTTTACAGTCGAGTATGTTAGGACTCTACTGAGTCCTAATAACATCTGAGTAATTAATATACCTACTCAAATAATTATTGAAGAACTCATTTGAAGAGTTTCAAGTGATAAGAACTCATCTGAAATCTTATAATTTAGGACGTTATTATTTTATTTGTGCTCGAAGGGTCTGTCTATTATGAACTAGGAACTACGGGCTAGGTCATGTTTATAGAATGCAGTAGCTCGAGCAGCAGCAGGTAATGTTTTCTGTTTCTCAGCAATATTATTCTTTCTCAGATGAGTATGACAAAAAATATTGTACGTAACTTGTACGGTAACATATTTACCGCATTCGTATGATAATTCTGCCCTCAACTACGTTTCGGGCAGAAACAACCATACTTATGCGGTAAATTATCGTTACCGGAATGTTACGTAAAGTACTATTGATGGAATGAAATAGGCTATAAGAGGTGGAGGTGAGGGAAGAAACAATGGGCAGAAGGTAGAAGAGAAGGTTTTTGGAAAATAAAAGTAAAACGGGACACAAAGGAATTCTGTTAGATGGTGGTGGTGCTGAAGGTGAAGTATAGTGAATTGGTAAAAATATAAAGAGAAGATACAAAAACAGACAACAAAAACAGGGTTCAATGACTACAATCATTCAGGGAACAGGAAAAGAGTGGGTATGTAAGAACAAATGAGGAGTAGAAGAAAAGGAGAACCATAAAACCTAGTGAGAATCAATAGGGAGAACAGAATAAAGAATTGGAAAAATAATGAATGAGAGATCATGGTTTGTTTATTAATTTTGTAAGTTAAGATTTCTAAGATTGATACTCGTTGCAGCACACAAACTTCTGGTTTTGCTGGCAACGCCTGTAAGCTGATTTTGAGAAGAATTATTATTTATTTCATGTTTATGTTTGAAATAAGTTCTTGATGGTGTTTTTGTTTTAAAAGAATTGTATTTGTATTATGGCAAATAAATCATTTGTTTTGATTTGAGAGATCCGTTGATCAGTTTGGTATTTGATTAACTAGTTGGTAATCTACAATATTTTTGAAGAATGAAAGAATATTTTGTAGTTGAAGAATTCAGTATTTTGAGGAGAAGGAGAGTGAGAGAGACTGAAAAACATAACAACAAATGAAAGAGATAAGAAAATAGTAAATAATTGGTAGCTGAGTTGCAAAGTTGCATTGAAATGGTCAGAAAACCGTGTTCTATATTTTTTTAAATATTTTGAAAATGAAGTAATTTTCAAAGAATAATACAGCATTTATTTTTCATCAGTGGATAGATTCAAATCATTCACTAGATTATCGATTATTGAATTTTTTACTATCAACTTAGTTTCCATCGATGTAACCGTTCCAGAAGATAACATTTTTCTAAACGAAATACAAATATAAGACTAGCCCGCATAAGGGAATGAAGCATTGGTGAGACAAAGCATGCAAGGAACACCTTTTTAAGGGAACTAAGAGCAGTCTATTAGAATTGGTTGTTATGATAAAATGAATATCAATTTGTGATGCTTAACTTGTTCAAGTGTGATTTAACATTCAAATACGGTTAGGTGAAATATAAACTACGCTATGTTGTTACACAAATCATGCAATATATTAGTGAATAATAGAATGAAGGGATTCTATCGTGTGGATAATGCTTATGAATCATGTGCGCCCATGAATTTCAAGATTGATATCTTGGTTTCAAGTTGATTATTGAATATTATTGGCTGATCCTTCCACCTCATTTGTAAACATATCTAATAACTATGGTCTTCCCTTCAAGAAATCTTATAATAACCTCAAATTTCCAATTATTTCTTGAATCAATTAAAAACAATAAACCAAATTAAATCTGAATTATAATTATAATATCAAATTTGGAAAATCCGGTGTGGTACACTCACACAACTTTCCTTGCTCATTGATCTATAAAAATCATGTTTTTGGACTCAGGGGACCTTGAAACGTATAGAAAACATGAAATTAGGGTACCTTGAATTTTTTTGGAGAGCAATACTTTCCTTACCTATGGTAATAGGGCAAGGAAAATAATGAAACGTATAGAAAACATGGAATTAGGGTACCTTACTTTTTCTTGGAAAGCAATACTTTCCTTACCTATGGTAATAGGGCAAGGAAAGTTATGAAACGTATGGAAAACATGAAATTAGGGTACCTTACATTTTTTTTGGAAAGCAATACTTTCCTTACCTATGGTAATAGTGCAAGGAAAGTAAAAAACGACGAATGCTGAAAAACAGGATTGTTGAATAATGTAACTTCTCATCACCTGGTTGGGATTATTACTTCAGAGTCATCATATTGGAAAGAAAAAAATGTTAGTTCTATATATTTAATTCGATGTACTATAATTCCATACTTATGGCAGATAATAAAGGCCATTGAAATCGTAAGATATCACAAATGGAATTCTGTGATAAGGATGGAATTGGATTGATTACTAATCTATCAGTTAGTGATGTTTATAGATCAATTTCAAACCGGTAGCATTCATTCCATCTCATAGATCAACAAGCAATTTAAAAGTTGTCAAATTAGTTTCTCAGCCAATCTAGAATCAACTTCGATATAATTAACTTGAAGCTTCAAGCAACGTGATTTAACCGAGAGTTAACTATAATGGCCTCATTTCAATTCACGACTTGTTGAGATATTATCATACTATTTTTAGCTCGAGCTCAAGTGGAGGTCAACGCATATTAAGCCTGACTTTAAATAACTTCCTCAACTTAAAGCTACTTTCCAATATTATCTAAAATTTTAAATCATGATTTAAGTGACAAGTCATTCCTTGAGCTATCTCGAAATATTCCTATATTATGCTAAGTTGAGATTAAACATGTGTATGAGATTATATCCATAAACCAAATTGATTTGAACAATATAAAAATCTTGTACTACCCTTTTTCTTTAAAAACTTCAAAATAGTTCAACGACTAGTTTCGAACCTAACTTAGGTCATTTTCAAGTTGAAATGACCATGTTGTTTTATTTTTTTTCCAAAAGTAACCCATGTAAGTGAAGTGTTTTTAATCCATAAACCATTATGTTAGTAGTGGATTGAAATGTTGAGTTACAGATGGAATTAAATAGAGAATGCATTTATTCATATGCTAATTAATATATAATTATTATTCAACGAAAATCCTAAATAAATGCTGCAAATCACCCCGAAGACTTCTGCTACTGCAGACATTGACATCAGTAGTAGTTCTCATCGAATTTCCATCTAGCTGTTAACCCTGACATCAGGGTTAACATTGACATCAGGGTTAGACATTGACATCAGGGTTAGACATTGACATCAGGGATAACAGCTAGATGGAAATTCGATGAGAACTACTACTCATGTCAATGTCTGCAGTAGCAGAAGTCTTCGGGGTGATTTGCAGCATCTATTTATGATTTTCGTTAAATAATAATTATATATTAATTAGCATTTGAATAAATGCATTCTCTATCTGTAACTGGTTGGCCGCTATGGCTTCGTATAAAATGAGCGCTGCTATCCAGAGATTGTCAGTTTGGTGTAAGGGTAAGCATTCCTGACTGGCAATTGGGAGGTACCGGGTTCGATTCCCGGGCTGGCAACTAATTTTTGGATAGTAGTTCTCATCGAATTTCCATCTAGCTGCTAACCCTGATGTCAATGTCTGCAGTAGCAGAAGTCTTCGGGGTGATTTGCAGCATTTATTTAGGATTTTCGTTAAATAATAATTATATTTTAAATGTTGAGTTCCCACATCCATGACTGAATTTCCCTATTTCAATGAAAAAAAAATTATGATTATTGAGAAAAATGTTTGAAAAGAGACAAGTAATTCATAAAAAATTCACAAAAATTTCTATACTAAGCTACTTATATTGAGTGTTAATAAATTCATGAACCATTATGCTATTGTTAGGTTAGAACAGTTAATTCCCACATCCATCAATTGATTAGATAAATTGAAAAATTAATGATTGTTAAGAAAAATTTTGAAAATCAAAGCTGTTGATCAGCCTACCTGGTAATGATAGGCCCAACTGGTAGTCTCCTCTCCCTGTCAAACGTTAATAAATACGAATTTTAGAATTCTATTGAATTTAGATTTGAAATATTTATTAAAAACTAACAATCAATAACTAACATCACAATAATTTTACAGCATAATACGATAAAGAATTATTGAATCAATTATTAGTCAATGACATTTGTATAAATATTGCTAAAATGGGATGAGGATGAGCCAAAATATCTCAATATTCACTCTAGAAAACATCAAAAAATTAGGCTACTAAAAGATTTGTAGATGATTGAGGATCCACTCACAAGCTGAACCTGATGGAATTAGTCCAATGATATATTAACGCTATATATAAGTCCATTCCAAAAAAAGTATGTAGCAATTTATATTTTAATATTATTGTTCAATTTTGATAAATTTATTAGATTACATTGTTTAAATGTCAATATCTGTAAGAGATTCATCTTTCCCGATTATAATACAGTATCACCAAAGAGCAAGAACAACTCCTGTGGTATTCATGTGGTAGCCTATGAAATGTTGTCAGAAAAACACACATACACCTTCAGGTATCACCTGTTTATGATAACATTTGATGTATTAATACCATCATTATTATTGTGTTGTAGTACTGTACTATAGAAATTGCTCATAAATTAATTGTTATTTTAAATCTGTGTAAACAGTGTGTAGTGTTTGACTGTGATAGTTATACTTCAACTTGTAATTTTTTAATTGACCGAGCGAAGTGAGGTCTAAGATTCAAGTCGACGGTTTGGCATTTCTCTTAATGTTTAATGTTTATATGTTTATATGTTGCGCATTTACGGCGAAACGCGGTAATAGATTCTCATGAAATTTGACAGGTATGTTACTTTTTAAATTGCGCGTCGACGTATATACAAGGTTTTTTGGAAATTTTGCATTTCAAGGATAATATAAAAGGAAAAAGGAGCCTTGTTCATACTCCAATATTAGAGTAAAAATCAGACTATAGAATTATTCATCATAAATCAGCTGACAAGTGATTACACAGATGTGTGGAGAAGCCAGTCTATTGCTGTATTTCCATAAGGTCTATAGTTTCAATCAGGTATTTGTGGATGAGAATACTGCGTGAGGTCTACTGTTCACAGAACTATTAGTGGATAATGACGATTGTCTCAACATATTGTATGTTTTATGATAATAAACGATGATTTGATTTGACATGTATTACCCCTCTGTGGTGTCATTTACTCAGTGATAAGTGCCCACATATAAAAATAGTGGACGATGAAGAAACTGACTCTCTCATTGGAATTCTTAAATTGATAATACCCATGAAAATGTTGAAAATGATTCATCCTCATTCATAGCGTTCTGAAAAGAATCTTTTAACTGTTGGTTCGGGAGCTTCATGGTTATGAATGATGATTTCTATATCCATTAGAACCATTTGGATTGATTGCCATGGATAAAATTGTAATGTGAAATTTCCAGTTCAATATTATCATCAACATTTTTATAGTTTTTGCTTTTTAAATGTGATTTTGTGTTTGAAAATAGTTTTCTTGATTTTAAAATTTATAAAATAGGAACTCAGGAAGTGGAAGTGCAAATTTTTAGTGAGAAAAATGAAGAACCCAAGACATAACCTATGAACTTGAGTGTTGATATGAAATGACATTGCGTAATACGGCAAGGCAGAACATCCAAAAGGATCTCTCTGCCGATAAATGCCATAAGAGTAAATAAATAAATAAATAAATTTGGATTGATAACCATTAAAACTTCAACATGGTACTGATTTCTTCCATGGAAAATAATTGTTTCTAAAAAATGATGTTTTTCTACTGATAAATAATAATTTGACTCTGAAATAAAGATCCTATCTGAATGTGGCTATAACCGATAAAACTTCCAGAATGTTTAAGATTGTAGGTCAAATCCATGCCAACTTCCAAATAGATTCCAACGTTGAAAACTTAATCTAGCACAAACAACTATGACAACTTAATAAACGAATCGTCGCCAAGCTAAGTTGCTAAGTCCAAGCGAACGTTTGTAAACTTGTCTAAAGCAACATTAAGTTGCCTGAAAATCGACTCACAACCACACATGAGATTAAACGATAGCAACGAATAATTAACGAGAAAAATTACGCCATAAAACAGTAGTTGAATACGTTGACTAAATTACGTTTAATGACTAACGTGATGGCTGTTAGAACATGCACATAAAAAATGGGAGCTGCCTCACGACAACCCAAAGTATATATTATATATATATATATATATATATATATAATATATATATCTATATATATATATATATATACTGTGTACATAAATAGCCTGTAAATATACTTCATGTGTGATATCTTGACCAAAATAGGCTTGCCACTTTTTACTCCACTTCTGACTCTATCATATACTTCACGTGGTGGTATGATGTAGCTAAAATTCACACTTATATACACACGCGTTAGAAAAAATGAATTTTAATTCACTTCTCCCCAAATTTTTTTCCAGTGACTGGATTCCAGCTATGAATCAGATGAGAACGTATACAAACTTTTGGACAAAATATGGAAAACTGTGGGTGATGTAGGCACGATACTGAAAGGTATGGGAGAATGGCGTGACCATGAGGAATAGACGTCTCTTATTAGTATTTCTACAATAATTATTATCTAGCCATCTAGTTTTGATTCTATGGCCAAATCTTGATAGAATAGAGCGATCAATTTGACATAATATTAATACATTGAACTATTATGAATTTACAGCTTCATTCTCATTAGAATGTGAGATTTACTTGAATAAATAGTTTATTTCATTACATGATTTAATTATTTTAATTCTATCAACTCTTCTAGTAGTTTAACATCGT
Organism: Nilaparvata lugens; assembly: GCF_014356525.2. NCBI lineage: Eukaryota > Metazoa > Arthropoda > Insecta > Hemiptera > Delphacidae > Nilaparvata > Nilaparvata lugens. The sequence goes on from NC_052511.1 coordinate 10,734,435, forward strand.
CAATCTTCCATATAATAACTTATCAAAACATTCATTTTCAATGAAAATAATAGACTTTTGAACATGATGAAACGTGTGCTGTTTGCCATAAGTAGCTCTATATTTCATCCTTCTATTACTAGTTCTGTGAAAAGTAGACCTCACGCTGTATTCTCATCCACAAGTACCTGATTGAAACTGTAGACCTTATGGAAATACAGCAATAGACTGGCTTCTCCACACATCTGTGTAATCACTTGTCAGCTGATTGATTATGAATAATTCTATAGTCTGATTTCTACTCTAATATTGGCGTATGAAGGAGGCTCCTTTTTCCTTTTATATTATCCATGAAATGCAAAATTTCCAAAAAACCTTGTATATACGTCGACGCGCAATTAAAAAAGGAAAATACCTGTCAAATTTCATGGAAATCTATAACCGCGCTTCATAATCTACTACCGCCGTAAATGCGCAACATAATAAACATATAAACATTTAAACATTAAGAGAAATGCCAAACCGTCGATTTGAATCTTAGACCTCACTTCGCTCGGTCAATAATCACTTTCACTTGTTGTTGACCGAGCGAAGTGAGGTCTAAGATTCAAGTCGACGGTTTGGCATATCTCTTAATGTTTAAATGCTTATATGTTTTTATGTTGCGCATTTACGGCGAAACGCGGTAATAGATTTTCATAAAATTTGACAGGTCTGTTCCTTTTCAAATTGCGCGTCGACGTATATACAAGGTTCTTGGAAATTTTTGTATTTCAAGGATAATATAAAAGGAAAAAGGAGCCTTCTTCATACGCCAATATTAGAGTAAAAATCAGACTATAGAATTATTCATCATAAATCAGCTGTCTAGTGGACTATAATACTACCCATTCAAAAACATCGAACATCTTGAAAATTTATCTCTCCATCAACGTTAGTAGACAGTTGACTATAACACTACCCGTTCAAAAACATTGAACATCTTGAAAATTGTATCTTTCCATCAACGTTGTAGACAGTTGCAGCCAGACCTAATAACAGCGCTCACACTCACATTCCGGGACGACACGTCACGGTACGATAGGACAGAAAGCTCTATATTTATTTAGGATTTTTTCTAGACATTTTAAATTCATAAATTATTCATTAATTTTTGAGAAAACCATAACAACAGGTCAATGTAACTTACTGAGCGCGAGGTCTACTGTTCACAAAACTACTAGTTATTATGATCAATAAAGCATCTTAAGAAATCATTCACTATCAGTTTCTTCCTTTTTTTCAGATCGAAATTCAGATCCGACAATTTCAATTTTATCTTTGTTTCTGGAGGACCCCACACAGATTGTAGGAAGTCATAGACCGATGCCAAATTGACGGAAACACCTCACATCCGATCCATAAAATTGCAACAATAAATTGCTTGGTACTGTTATTGTCTTGTTGGTGCATACATTTACTTTGTATGTTTATTTATATTGTAGTCGACTTGACGACATACACGAGCTTTCCCGGTTGAAATTTTAAATCAACAAAAAATAATCGCTGTTATGTTGGTTGGTCTGCTGGTGAATGCAGGAATGTTTATTATTCAAGGCAGGTTGGTGAGGCTGAGTTACTTATACCAGCCCAGAGCCCACCTCAGCACAGCTACGGATTCGAATATTATAGACGACCTCCCGGAGTGAAGCTAGAACTAGCAAACCTAGCATAATCGGTAAACAATAGAAAAAGGAAAAGAGCTGCAGAGTATCAACAGGGAGGTTAGAGAACAAGGAAAATGGAGAAAGAGTATAAGATAAAGGAGAAGAAAAAAAAGGATTAAAAAATAGGAAGGGAGAGGATGAGAAGGAGGGGAGCGGAAGAAAAAGAGAGGATGATAGAGAGAAATCAGGAGGAAAAGAATGAGAAGAGGAGAAAGAGAAGTGGGAGCAGAAGAAGTAGAACAAAAGGTAGGATAAGAATATAAGAATAAGGAGAAAAAAGAGAGAGAAAAAAAAAAGAAAAGAAAAAGAAAAAGAAAAAGAAAAGAAAAGAAAAAGAAAAGAAAAAGAAAAAATAAAAAGAAAAAGAAAAGAAAAGAAAAAGAAAAAGAAAAAAAAAGAAAAAAAAAGAAAAAGAACAAAGAAAAAAGAAAAAGAAAAGAAAAAGAAAAAGAAAAGAAAAAAAAAGAAAAAGGAAAAAGAAAAAGAAAAGAAAAAGAAGAAAAGAAAAAGAAAAGAAAAAGAAAAGAAAAAGAAAAAGAAAACGAAAAAGAAAAAGAAAAGAAAAAGAAAAAGAAAAGAAAAAGAAAAAGAAAAGAAAAGAAAAAGAAAAAGAAAAAGAAAAAAAAAAAAAAGAAGAAAAAAAAAAAGAAAAGAAAAAGAAAAGAAAAGAAAAGAAAAAGAAAAAGAAAAAGAAAAAGAAAAGAAAAAGAAAAAGAAAAGAAAAAGAAAAAGAAAAAGAAAAAAAAAGAAAAAGAAAAGAAAAAGAAAAAGAAAAAGAAAAAGAAAAGAAAAGAAAAAGAAAAGAAAAGAAAAAGATGATGATGATGTATGATGATGATGATGATGATGATGATCTGATTATGATGATGATGATGGATGAGAAGAAGAAGAAGAAGAAGAAGAAGAAGAAGAAGAAGAGAAGAAGAAGAGAAAGAAGAAGAAGAAGAAGAAGAAGAAGAAGAAGAAGAAGAAGAAGAAGAGAAGAAGAGAAGAAGAAGAAGAAGAAAAGAAGAAGAAGAAAAGAAGAAAAGAAGAAGAAGAAGAAGAAGAAGAAGAAGAAGAAGAAGAAGAGAAAGAAGAAGAAGAGAAGAAGAAGAGAAGAAGAAGAAGAAGAAAGAAGAAGAAGAAGAAGAAAAGAAGAAAAAAGAAGAAGAAGAAGAAGAAGAGGAAAGAAGAAGAAGAAGAAAAGAAGAAGAAGAAGAGAAGAAGAAGAAGAAGAAGAAGAAGAAGAAGAAAAAGAAGAAGAAGAAGAAGAAGAAGAAGAAGAAGAAGAAGAAGAAGAAGAAGAAGAAGTTGAAAGATGATGGAACAGAGGAGAAGAATAAGTGAAGAATATATGTAAAGTAGAAGAGGAAGAAGATGGAGAAGTAGTATAGAATGTTTCAGTGTTGACTGACTGGATCGAAGAGTTCAGTAGAAAGAAGTGGAGAATTTGAGAAGGAGTGAATGGGGAAAGAGAGAGAAATAATGAACATTGATGGGAGAAAAATAATAGAAGAGAGAAAGAAATGGAAACATCCTCGTTTGGAACTTCTTTTGAATGAACTTACTATAGTGAACGGAAGTGGTAATTGGCGTTACTGCAAGTGCAAGCACTGAGTGTTCCTCAAGTTTGTTACTTTGACTGGATTGTAGTACAAGATATGCTCTTGTACAGTGAGGATGTTTATACTGAAAGAGTTAGCCTATTCCAACAGATCATAGTCTAGATGTCTAGAACAACTGTTTACTTGACGCAATGGCTTCCCTTACAGAGTTCATTATCTATAGTCACGTGCCCTGGAGTTTCCCTGTCCTGACTTCAGTTAGAAAACTTTTATTCTACTTTCATGAAACGACTCTTTCCATTACACTTGGAATCCTATCTTGCGCTGGTTGCATAGAAGCCAGTTAAATTTTTATCGTGATCAAACTCACGAGAACCAATCAGAAGAGGCTTTTTTGAAAAGAAGCCTTCTCTGATTGGTTCTTGTGACATTAATCTTCTTCTTACAAACAAGGATTAGGCTTTAACCTGTTCCGACTCACATCTAGCCAATTATTAAAATAAACATAAAAAAATCCTATTATTGCCACCGCTTACGTGGTCTGCCACGCAATATTAATCACGATTAAAATTTAAACAGCTTTTATGCAACTGGGCCCATGATTTTTGAATTATAATGAATTCTTGTACCGAAAATGTGACAAGAATATGTAGAAAAATACTATTCCTTCTATCTATAAAACATAATTTTGATAGTCTTCCGATTATACATTATTTGAATTTACTTCTTTATCATACTACTATCGAGAAAATATGATTCCGACAATGTTTCGCAAATCTCCAGCTCCAAAAGCTCTGGGAGCTCAGGAGGTATCTTAGATTGTGAGTTCGGCTCAGGACTCCATTTCCAACGTATTAATTAAAAATAAATAATTATTTTGATAAATTTACATTTTTTGTTTCGTGACTCTCCCATCTAAACAGAGATTAGCAATCTGCTTAAGGTACGTATTTTAAAATTTTTTAGTAAACCATTTCATGTACGGTTTTCTATATTTCGATTAAAAACATCTGAAGACTTTTAAATCAGCATTGACATAAGGCAAAATTTCTAACTATACTCCCTCTCTTAAGTGGCATTATACATAATATCGTATGCTCTTTTTTTGTGAGATTAAGAAATTCTATTTATTCTAATATTATATACTAATTATATATTACCAACCAATAGTAAATTTATGTAATACAGTATATTAATAGCTGATATTTTACTCTACTGTATATTGATACATTATTATGTTAAGGACCTAGTTACTGGGTCCTTAACATAATTTTGATTCTGATTTAGGACATATTTAATAACAATTAAAACTTTATTATATATTTAAAAAAAGTTAAAACCATATCATATATATATTTCTACACTCTAACAGACTATGCAATGGAATAAATAAATGCCGATGAGTCATTCAATCCGAACGGAGCCGTCGGCTTCAATGCTCCTCTCGGAGTTCCTGACGGCATTTCCGATCTCCGATGCGTATGATGCGGATAGGTATGCGCACTCCAATTGAAAACAATGCGTCAAATCTAATCGTCCGATCCGTCCGATGCGTGCCGTCCGTCCGATGACGATCTGTGTGCGCCTACCTTTATACTGCATACTTTTAAAATTTTCTACCTTTGTTAATTCCATTAATGTTATTCTGTGATTGTAGAGATATCCGTGAAATTATTTGGCAAATAAATTTCAATTTCAATTTCAATGCGTATATTGTAATCTGCATAAATAAAGCACTTGATCAATCAATCAATCAACTTATGGCATTTATAATTGAACAGAATTATAAATTATACACCAATACCTATTCTTAATGTTTTTGTGTTATGTTTCAATGTGGGAGTTGATGAAGAATTGAAAAGTCGCACATAACTTTTATTTGGACAATTTATTTTATAAAATTGGGATGAAAAGAAGTTTTGGACTGTAGTCTGTTTCTTTGTCCTCCAGTTATTTATTTATTCTTTTTTACAATGAAGCTCAGATCGGGAGAGGAAAACTGAAAATACCAAATTGTAAATGATGAATAAATAAATAAATAATTGATTCGGATGATGATCGTACATAATATTTCTTTATTCTTTATTCAAAAAAAAAAATGAGAAAACAAAGATATTGTCAAATTTCACTAAAAATTTATTAAAAACTTTAAAACAGAACCATGGTTCCACGTAGTTAACCAACGCATCATCAGCTGTACTGAGGAATGAGGATACAGAAACATTCTTAATGTTGATTAATGCTAATTAAGAATGTTTCTGTATCCTCATTCCTCAGTACAGCTGATGATGCGTTGGTTCTACGTGAACCATGGTTCTGTTTTAAGTTTTTAATAAATTTTTAGGGAATTTGACAATATCTTTGTTTTCTTATTATGGAGAGATTTCACAACATCACCATCAATTCTACTAATTTTATTAAAAAAATAGATAAATAACAATCAATACATTCCAAAAAGCAAATACAATATTGCTTCCTTATTCCTAATTTGTTCCCTATAGGCTACCCTGTTTGGGGACACTTGAATATATATATAAATATTAATATACAAATTTAAATATTATAACATGAAGAACATGATATTGAATATGATATTATATTGAAATAATCAATATGTCAATTATAATCATTCTCGCACACTACATCAGCTCTAGGTTATGTATGAGAAAATTTATGGACCTACAGTTTCAGATGGCTTTGAAACCGCTAGTTATAATTTTTCAACTCCATTGAATGAAGATATATTATGATTTAATAAATATTTATGTTCAGAGTGAGTAAACATTAGGTAATATCCCAGAGTGATTATCTTGTTAATTGTCGCTTACCAAGTAAAGTATTTTTCTATGAGTCTTATTTCGTTCAGTTAAGTCAGTTTAAGTTAAGTTAAATCTATGATGCAATGGACAAAAGAGAACAATCAGTTACAAAAATGAAGAAATATAATCAGGGTGATTGAGAAATATAATTATTGTTATTGATTGTTTTTTATTGTATGTAAAGGATTATTTTTATATATCCCTCAGATAGCTTACAGCTAGAGGGAAACTATCGCATTATTTTAATACTCGAATAAAATAAATAAATAAAATAAATGCTGGAGAGTTCTGTGTTCAACCCTCACTATACAGAGGAACTGTAGTCACTTTAGCGTTATCTTTGCAGTAATCACCAAAATAGGCAATCATGCTATTCCAGTTCACAGAGCACAGTGCTGGAATGAGCTTTCAACTTTGTTGGCAGTTCATTACTAATGTCTAAATAAGCCGTCCAATGAGGCCATTCTTGGAGGCGTTGAAAACAGTACGCAGCAACACAACTTCTCAACTTCAGCCCTTGGGGTGCTGACGAGAAAGGGTGTGGGAATTAGTTTTCTCAAGGGATGCGACAGACTAATGTTTTAAAGGGGACGTTGTTTGCTGTGTCGTTGTCGAAGTGGCAGGGAAAAAGGAAGAAGGGAAAAGAGCAGAAGGGGCAGAATTAGAAGAAGGAGAGAAAGAAGAAGGAGAAAAAAGGAGGAGAAGAAGAAGAAGAAGAAGAAGAAGAAGAAGAAGAGGAGAAAAGAGAGAGAATGAAAAGACAAAGAGGTACAGTAACAACAAGCAGTTAAGAGGAGGGGAGAGGAAAGAAAGATAGAAAAACGAAAATAAAAAGGGAGAGAAGAGCGAGAAAGAGTGAAGAGTAGGCTCCTTTTCCTACTAGTGAAGGCGGAGAAAGGAGAGAAGTAGGATAATAAGAAGGCAAAGAGGAAGAGCTAGACAAAGAGATAGGAGATGAAGAAGAAGAAGAGAAGAAGAAGAAGAAGAAAATAATAGGAAGAAGGGGAAGGAGGAGGGTGGTGGAAATGAAGAAGAAGAAGAGGGAGAAGAAGAAGAAGAAGAAAAGAATAGGAAGAAGGAGAAGAAGGAGAGGGTTAGAAATAGTACGAAGAAGAAGAATGAGAAGAATAGAGGGGAAAATAAGACACAGGTACAAAAAGCCGAAATGAAGAAGAAGATGAACGGGTATATGAGTGATGTAAATAATAGAGGAAAATAATAGATGATAGAGGAAAATGAGAGAAAAAACGAAAGAAGAAAGATCTAAAGAGAACAATTCAAGCGGAAAATGAATAGAAGACGAGTAAGAGAGGAAAAACAGAATATAGAAGAAAGGAGAGGAAGACCAAGGAGAAAAAGGAAAGATGAGAAAGATTATGAATATCGAAAAATATTCGAAGGAGCAAGTTCTATTTGTTCAGGGAAAAAATGACTGGAAAGAGTGAGGAATTGGAATTATAATTTTGAAAATTTGGAAGATCGGGATCATTAGAAGAAAGCAAATTTGGATGAAAAAAGATTGAGGGAACTTCAAAGGAATAAGATAGCTATAAATATTGATCCATAGCAAAAATGTCAATGAGGGATCTCAAGTGAGAAAGGAGAAGACCATGATGAGTGGGACTTCTATGAAGAAAAGAAGATGAATAATAATGCAAGGTTTAAGATAGAAGATGTTTCAGAAGAATTAAACGAAGAAACAAACGGAGGAATTGTAATGGGTTCTTTACATCCTTACGTAGTGCTGATAAGTGGAGAAGGAAGAATAAGGGATCTTTGAAGGATAGAAATATGGAAAAGCAGGAAGAAGAATATAAAAGAGACAAAAGATAAAAGAGAAGTGAGATGAGAGGAGAAAAACTGTTGTCTGTCTAGAGGTTCTTTACATCCTTACGTAGTGCTGATACGTGAAGAAGGAAGAATAAGGGATCTTTGAAGGATAGAAATATGGAAGAGCAGGAAGAAGAATATAAAAGAGACAAAAGATAAAAGAGAAGTGAGATGAGAGAAGAAAAAGTGTTGTCTGTCTAGAGGCAAGTTTCTGATCAGGAATGATCGTTCCCCAGAGTGGCTTGAAATGTCGCCTCGCTCGCTCCAACTGTATGGCAATGTACGGTATATACTGCTATAAGTTAGAAGGGGAATGAAGCTTTTTATTTGTAGTCAGCCTCCCTTTACTATGTCTCTGCTGTGGGGCGTTCTTGCTTCAACTCGCTTCAAGAAAGTGGAGAGAAAAGATGGGGGAGGACATTTGGAGCAAGACGAAATATTTGTTCAGGGATAGTAAAAATGAGTTAGAAATAATGGATAGGAGGAGAGAAAGAAGGAGGGAACGAGTAGGTGAAAGAAGATGAAGAGGAAAATCCATAGAATAATGGAGAGATAATGAAATAATGGATTTTTTCCTCTCCGTCTTCTTCTTTCCCTGAACAAATTTTCTCTTCCGCCTTCATCTCCACTTCTGCTCCATCCTTCTCTTCCAACACCTCGAAGAGGAACAAATTTTCTCTTCCTCTCTATCTTCTTCTTCTCCTGAACAAATTTTCTCTTCCGCCTTCATCTCCACTTCTGCTCCATCCTTCTCTTCCAACACCTCGAAGAGAAGGATGGAGCAGAAGTGGAAATGAAGGCGGAAGAGAAAATCTGTTTAGGGAAAGAAGAAGATGGAGAGGAAAAAACATAGAATAATGGAGAAAAGAGATGTTGGAAGAGAAGGATGGAGGAGAAGAGGGGATGAGGGAGAAAGAGAAATTAGTGTAGGGATAGAGGAAGTACAAGAGTTTGAAGCATGATAATGACGTGATAAGGAGAAAGCAATGAAAGTAGTCGAAAGATGAATGATGAAGTAGTCAAGTACAGATCGGGAGAAGAATGCAAAGGAGTTGAAATCTGAATGAATATATTTTATTTTTAGATGAATCTGAAGGATTTTTGGAGAACTTCACCTCGACAAGTGAAATGGAATAAATTTTATAGAATACTTTAGAACGATTAATTCATGAATATTAATTCAAAAGATGAATTATTCATTAAGAAGTGATAAAGCACAAATCGGATAAGAATTCAATGAATCTGAATGAATAGTTTATGTTGTTTTTAGAATAATCTGAAGGATTTATGGAAAACTACACCTCAACGAGTGACGAGTGAAATTTAATGTATTTTCTAGAATATTTTAGAACAAGGAATAGGAGATGAATTTCATGGAAAAAAAGAGTAAGTCAAAATGGGTGACGAAGGAGACGACTGAGAAGGAAAGAGAGAAAGCAAGGATAGAAAATATAATAAATAAATTTGGATAGAGATGAAGATGTGTTGTTAGAGCAAACAAAGATTAAGGGTAGAAGAGTGAGAATAAGAGAAATTCGTTGAAGAAAAAGAAGAAGAAGAAGAAGAAGAAGAAGAAGAAGAAGAAGAAGAGGCAGAAGAAGAAGAAAAGAAGAAGGAGAAGAAGAGGAAGAAGAAGAAGAAGAAGAAGAAGGTGTCGAAGAAGAAGAAGAAGAAGGTGTCGAAGAAGACGACTTATAATATATATGGATAGGGACATGTGTTGCTGAAGTGATCAAAGATTAAATATGGAAGAGGGAGAATAAGAGATATTCATGGAAGAAGGAAAAAGAACCGACAAAAATTCCATCAGGCGGGGAAGGTTGAGGAAGATATCATCCAAAAAGTTCTCTTGGAATTTGCCTACGTTTCCGCTGAAGTTCTTCCAACAAAACTTGGAATAGTGATCTCTTGACATTCGATGATCTCCTCAAGAGTAGGCTATTTGTTTTATCATGAGTATGTACGCTTCATTATATATATTTATCTCTTGTATCTGCTTATTTTCATAGGATGTTTCCTGAAGTGAAAAAAATCGAGAGGCAGATGAAGAGAAAAAAATTTTTTTCATAGAAATCTAGACTAAAAAGACTAATGAGCCATTTTTCCCTAATATAATAATGGAATAAATATTAATTAATAAGATAGGTGGCTCTCAGGACTACTACTTCTAGCAACTAACTTGAAATAAGGGAAAGACACAGAAGGGAAACAGAAAATGAATAAGAAATAGTATATTTTGCACCTAGAGCAGAAAATGAGATTTTTCCGGCTCGAAATCGGTTTTCAAGTCCGAGGCCGTAGGCCGAGGACTAGAAAAGATTGAGAGCCGGAAAAAAACATTTTTGCCCGTGGTGCGAACGCTATTTTTCGCCACACACAAAAATAAACAATATATTAGTTGTAATATATAAATAAATGAATATATATTCTAATAAACAGAATTAGTTGTTTACTAAGCACTTCCGAAAGCAGAAGTGGAAGGTCATAGCTCTAGCAAATCTGAGGTAATCTGAATATCAGGAAATTGTCCAAGTATTTTTATTTTTCATTCTGATTTGCCTAAAATATTTACCTAAAATATGATGTTCAATTATGTGGGAGGTTGAGTTTATACTTTTTATTCTTTCAAATGACAATAAGATGATATTATTATAAATGTTCTAATTATTGGATAATAAACTCGAATAATGAAAAGTTTTTTGATCAGCTGTAGTACACTTGAATTTCAGCGGCCGGAAAGGGTACTCGTTCCGGCCTTAGCCGGAAAGAAACCTGTTCTGACGTCAGACGAGTGTGTCGAAAATGTATATTCAAAAAATGAATTCTGAATCTTTTTCTTACAAATGAAGTGACACAAGGAGGATCCAAATCAATTCCAGTCTGTGCGCCGGATGATAGAAGTGAGCTCGAGTTTCACATTTAAATAGCATTGAGTATAACAAGCAAGACAGCAAAGTCGCATCTCATTTAGAACACAAGAGAAGAGCTTTTAGAGCGGCGCTTGGATAGATGCTAGCAAACCATTCGCTCGTTCCAGAAAGGCAAACTTGGAGAACATAATTTCTTCTTATCTCTAATGTTTCTTGGTCACGTTCTACCAAGGGGAGTCTGCCTCCCCCGATCCCCGGCCTGTGAATGAAGAGGAACAAGAATGAAATAGTGCTGGTGTACGTGGAGGATGATAGAGAGGGAAAGTGGAGAAGCAGGAAGAGAGTGAGGATGAAAAAGAGGGGGGGAAAGTGAGATAGGGAGATTGAAAGAAAGAGAGTGAGTTGTAAGAATGATGGGTAAGATTTTGAGAGTATGAGAAAGGATGAAAAAGAGGGGGAGAATGTGAGATAGGGAGATTGAAAGAAGAATGATGGGTAAGAGTGAGAGAGGAAGAGTGAGGATGAAAAAGAGGGGGAGAAAGTGGGATAGGGAGATTGAAAGAGAGAGAGTGAGTTGTAAGAATGATGGGTAAGAGTGAGAGAGGAAGAGTGAGGATGGAAAAGAGGGGGAGAAAGTGAGATAGGGAGATTGAAAGAGAGAGAGTGAGTTGTAAGAATGATGGGTAAGAGTGAGAGAGGAAGAGTGAGGATGGAAAAGAGGGGGAGAAAGTGAGATAGGGAGATTGAAAGAGAGAGAGTGAGTTGTAAGAATGATGGGTAAGAGTGAGAGAGGAAGAGTGAGGATGGAAAAGAGGGGGAGAAAGTGGGATACGGAGATTGAAAGAGAGTGAGTGAGTTGTAAGAATGATGGGTAAGAGTGAGAGAGTATGAGAAAGGATAAAAAAGAGGGAGAGAATAGAATAGAATAGAATAGAATACCTAGTAAAAATAAAGTAGTATAGATCAGTAGTGAAGAGAGAGAAATTGGGAGAGAGAATTAGTTGAAAAGATGAGAGGCTGATGGGTAAGAGTGTGGAAGTAAGAGATAGGACAAAAAAGAGGGAGAGAGAGATATTGAAATTGGAGGAGAGATTGAAATGGAGAAGATGGAAGAATGAAGGGTAGGAGTCAGGAAGTAAGAGAGAGGATAAGAAAGAAGTAGAGAGAGAAATTGGAAGAGAGTGAGTTGGAAAAAATGAGAGGAAGATAGGTAAGAGTGAAAAGGTAAGAAAGAGGATGAACAAGAGGAAGAGAGATATACAGAAATTAGAAGAGAGAGTGTGATGGGAAAGATGAGAGAATGATGGGTAAGAGTGAGGAAGTAGAACAGAGGATAAGAAAGAGGGAGAGAGAGAAATTGGAAGAAAGAGTGAGTTGGAAAAGATGAGAGTAAGATAGGTAAGAGTGAAAAAGTAAGAGAGAGGATAAACAAGAGGAAGAGAGATATACAGAAATTAGAAGAGAGAGTGTGATGGGAAAGATGGGAGAATGATGGGTAAGAGTGAGGAAGTAGAACAGAGGATAAGAAAGAGGGAGAGAGAAATTGGAAGAGAGAGTGAGTTGGAAAAGATGAGAGGAAGATAGGTAAGAGTGAGAAGGTAAGAGAGAGGATAAACAAGGGGAAGAGAGATATACAGAAATTAGAAGGTAGAGAGTGATGAGAAAGATGGGAGAATGAAGGGTAAGAGTGAGGAAGTATGAGAGAGGATAAGAAAGAGGGAGTGAGAGGAACTGGAAGAGAGAGTGAGTTGGGAAAAGTGAAACAATGATGAGTAAGAGTGACGAGGTGAGAGAGAGGATAAACAAGAGGGAGAAAGTGATAAAGAAATTGGAAGAGAGAATGAGTTGGAAAAAGTGGAAGAATGAGGGGTAAGATTGAGGGAGTAAGAAAGAGGATAAAAAAGAGGATGAGAGAGATAGAGGAATTAGAAGAGAGAGTGAGTTGGGAAACATGGTAGGATGATGGGTAAAAGTGAGGGAGTAAGAGAGAGCTTGGAAAAGAGGTGGAGAGAAAGATAAAGAACTTGAGAGAGAATGAGATAGATTTGATAGATATGTATATTATAATAAGAGAGGAAGTTTCAAAGGAGATCGAGAGAGAAAATTATGATTGTGACAGAGTGGAAAAGGAGAATAAAAGGAAGAGTGAGAGAGCATGGAAGAGAAAGAATAAGAGAAATAGAGAAATTGAAAGAGAATGAGATATATTTGATTAATGAGTAAAATATCAAGAGAGGAAGTTTTGAAGGTGACGGAGAGAGAAAATTATTATGATGGAAGTGTCAAAAAGGGAAAGGGAAGATGGGAGAGAGTGATTAAGGAATAGAGAGCGTGAGAAAGAGATGAAGAATTTGAGAGAGAGTGAAATCGATCGGATAGAAAAGCATATATCGAGAGAGGAAGGAGAGAGTGCATCTCAAAGGAGATGTAGATAGATAATTAGGTTGTGATCTAGTGGAAAAGAGAGAAGATGTGTAAAAACAAAGATGATAGAAGGGAAAGAATAGAATAAGAATAATATTGGTGTAAAGCCTATCAGGGGAAAAAAGAAAAGAAAAAGGAGAAAAATCAAATAATTGAGGTGGAATGGTCTTTGAGAAAGGATCATACAACAAAGAGAGCGAGCGTTCAAGAAGATGCAGCAAGAAAGAGATCGGAGAAGAATGGAGAAAAAGTAAAAACAAAGATGATCATAAGGGGAAGAATAGAATAAGAATGAAGCCTATCAAGGAAAAAGAGAGGAGAGCACAGAAGAAAAATCAAATAATTGAGGAAGAAGGGTCTTTGAGAAAGGATCATACAACAAAGAGAGCTAGCGTTCAAGAAGATGCAGCAAGAAAGAGATCGGAGAAGAATGGGGAAAAGTATGAGAAGATTTAAAAAACTGTAGGTCAATGACCAAAACCCAGCAGGTTTTGCTTTGTTCTGGAGGAGACTCCGCTTCCCTCGATATTCCAAATCACCATTACTGAACTCATTCTTGCATGATCGGGCTAAAAACAAACTGAGCCAGAGGCTTATAACCGTCAGTGAAGTTAGTCATAATTTCCACTGTGATTTTTCTGGGGAGTGCCAAGTGCTACCGAATTTTCAAGGTTTTGACGTTAGAGGGATCTTTTTTCTACGCTTTCTTCAAACAAAGAATAATTGATTCCTGTGAAACTCTATGTCTCAAAACATTAGGATGTATATATTATTTGTTTATATTCCACATCTGTTTCAATTATCTTGTATTTTTGCAAAATAAATATTCACAAAAAATTCAATTGATAAATAATTATTTTTTTTATAAATTTTCTATTCAGGAAAGTGATGAGAATTATATGAATTCAAACAAACAGAATATATAGGAGAATGTAAAAAGCAAGGATCAACCAATTAGGCGAACTCAGAACTTATTACAGTAGCTTTTGGAATGAAGAAAAATATTTTTGAATGAAAAAAATACAAATCGAAGCATGGGTTGAAATTTCCTTTCAAGTATATAATTTCTTTTCCAAGTTGTCTAAGAAGCTTTAGAATTGCAGGGCAGGAATTTCAGCTCATGCAAACAATATTGAATGAATAGTATTATTAGCATGACCTATTCCACCCTCTAGGTTTCCTAATAATTGCGAAGTATTGCTACAACGCGGACTAGCTACAGTCGGATATGGGTCGGGGTCAGTAGCCGTACTGACAGGTGGAGATACCGGACCTACACTTCTCCCTCTATCCTGATTCTTTACCCTCTGCTTCTTTCGCGAGATTTTTACTTTCAGGGGAAGAGTGTTTGCCCGTGCCGTTGCTGGCCGATTCGGCCCTCGGCCCTTGGAATACAGGGTGGTGTTAAGGGAGATTAAGATAACCCTATACAAGGAGACGGATCTGACTATCAGATCCCTACCAATAATTCTATTTATAAAGGTAGTACGCAATCTGAACCAACTGCGAATTGACGGCGAGCAAGCTGTACCTGCAAGCCCGGAATGTAGTTTAGAGAATAGGGTACAGGGTATGAGGTATACGGTATAGGGTATAGGGAACAGAGAATCAATAATAAGATTATTATTCTCTACAGCAAATAAATACCTGCTCAATAATCCGCAATCTGAGAATTGCGCTCTAGCTCTCAGCAAGCTGGACCTGCTAGCTAAATACAGTATATCAATTTCAATTAAGTGGTAATTAAAATTTAGAGGATAAGGTTTAGGTGTAGGATTTCTGAATCGCGAGCCTGCAGCTGCGAAAGGATTTTCAGCAATTCTGGAACTGCTAAACAGGATTTCCGCACTAGTCTGATGACTGCGCGCCGGTTATTAAGGGCCAGTCTGTAACTGCCCTTAAGGGTATGGGAATCACTCTCAATCGTCCGAAACGCTTTTAAATTAATAGTCAGTATGTAGACTATTATGAGAGGATAGAAAAGATTTTTCACAGACACAGTCTGTAGAATAATATCGGGAAGACAACAGTCTGTCGTTGTCAGGGTAGGAAAGGATTTTTCCAGGATTTTCCACAAGGAAAATATCGAGTCAGAGACTCCTAATTCAGGAAAAGATTTCAACAGACTTTTCCAAGTAATTGCCAGTCTAAGGACTACCCAAGATCGATCTCTAATTTGCAACTGAGATCACGGGAAAATTCGTGAATTTTCCACAGGGAAAACCAGCAAATAATATTTGCTATTAAAGAAAACAGGTTTCTAAGAATTTTAGAAAGGATTCGCGGGTCTGAAAACCCGCGACTAGGACGATCTCGAATCTGGAACTGAGATCAGGAAGGATTTTAACACAGGAAGAATTAAGAGAAAGGATGCCGCAGTCTAGAAACTTCGGCGAGGAAGTCCTCAAGCTGTACCTGAGAGCTAGAAGGATTTTAGAATAGGGAAAGTGAAGAGAAAGAAAGAGAAAGGACGTCGCAGTCTACCAACTTCGACAAGGACGAACTCAAGCTGTACCTGAGTTCTCAAGGAAATGATTGGAATTTCCTACTAGGTATTACAGCAAGTCAGAAACTGCTAAGCGAATTTAAAATACAGGGCCACTCTATAGTATGAAAACTAAGCAAGGAAAATTTACCATAAATGATAATAATCTCTCTACAAGGATAAAAATTAATCGAGAAAACTATTCTCAAAAGGAACAGGGATTTTCCCACAAGAATAAAATTTAATTGAGAAAAACTATTCTTAAAAAGGACAGGGATTTCCCTACAAGAATAAAAATTCAATGGAGAAGAATTACTCTTTAAACTAAAGGCCACCTTACTATAGAGAAGGAAAAATACACGGACTACCAGTCCTGACATACGATTACCTGAATCGACGTGGATACTGATACGGAGAATAGCGAACCGATTCCCACTTCCCGTATTATAATTAAAAACGTCGTGAAGCGACAGAGTCGAGACTTATGAATTAAGTACTCAAAAATAACCTGCTATAAGAGCCTAGCTAAATTTCCCACTCAACTATTTGTAGCGCAAACTTGAGATCCCTTACAGGTTTCAAAACCAAGGATAATTCGTTCACCCCCAGTGATACGAATTTAGGAAAAATAACCAACAAGAAAGAAAATCCCCCAGGAAGTTCTATCTTCAAATACAGTCGGCAATTCGACATACAATATTCCATTCACTAAAATACAGAATAGAATATTAACCCACTAATACACCACTATTAGGAGCGCCGCTCGGAACGCAGCCGTACACGAACCCGTTCACCGAACCACTGCTTTCTCCCTGGTCTTCTTGAGCTGCACCGGGTCGCTGAAAATTAGGAGGCCGGGGGAAGAGAGCTTCCTGACCAATGAGAGTCTGAAAAGACGATCACGCCACTGGTCATGTGACAGGGTTTGATTCAGCTGCTCCTGATGTTAAGGGTGCAGCAAATGATGACAATGATAGTAATTGCTACACTAAATCAGGCCGGTAAACAACATTTCTATTCCAGAAATTTCATGAAGAGCGATACCGACTCAACTCGGTAGCCGAGTGGTAAACAAGATCTGGAAATATCTGGTTAGATGAATCCGCTGCTGATGATTTAAAGGGGTTGACGGCGATGGTGATAATGCATACACTACTACGAATCTAACAAAATATATCAGGCAGTCGATCCTATTCCTATTCTAAAATAAAATAAATTCGCTAAATTACGCTGGACGACGGCTCTCTATCCGTCACAAAAATTCACTTTGTGACACCCCACTCCTACTAAGGAGGGGGGGGGGGTTGGCGATGAGAAGAAAATACAGCATCCGAGGTACCGGTTGACTCCTCGAAGCTGAAAAGAAGAATAATTAGTGCAGTAGGTCAGGCTTCCCAAGCCACAAGATAAGCATGACCTAACGCTGAAAAAGAAACAACCTGTTGCTCCAACTATTGTAACAGCAGTTAGCAATAGACCTCATCGCTTGTTATCTCCCGATAACACCGATAACGACAGCCCCTGGCTGAAAGCAGCTGTATAATAATCTGAAAGGAAAGGAAAAGTAAAACGGCGGCGCAGAACCTGTGAAAAATGAAAAGAAAAAAGAGAAAAAAATGGAAGATGAAAAGAGTACCATTCACCCCTCATATGGAACACATTAGGAGTCTACCTACTCCTTTCGCTCTTCTCCATCGGCTCCTGTACTGTTGACCGCTGGAATACAATGAATTGTTTCCCAAAATCATTCACCCCTGATCTCCTTATCTCGGATCGGGTTTTCAATTCTCCTTTCCCACTAAATTCGCTACCGCTAAGGCGATTTTCAATTGAATGAGTTACACTACAACCTGAGTTAGCTCTATTCGACTCGCCCCCCTCTCTATGAGGAAAACGTGACAGTACATCCCGTACCACAACTTTATCCTGCCTATTCTCAATATTTGGAGCATTCCCCTGCTTCTCTATATTTTTAGGACAGGTATAAAGTCTAATAGATTCCATTCTTTTATGGAGTTTTACTTTTCTCCCGCTTACAGGAGCTTGTTCAGAGATAGGTGAAAACTTTTCAAGTTTTCTTACAGGGGATTTATCTACCTTCTCCATCCCGGAGACAACTGATAATTTTCCCTCATCATCCCTACTCCTTAAGCGAATACCATGAGGCTGTAACTCTATTACAGCTCTCATATCACGGAGATTTTTCAACCCTAAAACCATTCGCGAATTTATATTAGGTGTGATAGATACCTTCCAATTATAATTTTTCCCACAAACGATAACCGGTAATATGGGCTCCCCCTCTACTCCAAGACGGTTAGCTACTTCAGAAGAGATAAATGTTTTATCTGTCGTCGTATCAATTAAAGCATTGAGATCCATTCCACCTACTCCCACATGGACATAAATCCCATCTCCATCACTCTCACTCTCCCGTCTCTCGCTAGCTACTGTAGCAGCTTTTGAGATACAATACTTAGACATCCCTTCACGCTTTAAGCTACCTGTTACTCCATTATCTACTATACTAGGTTCCCATTCTACACTTCTATTACGCATTTGAATATTCATATTATGATGCTTCATAAATGACATACCCAATGACACATCGTGGGAAAGCCCCTCTACAACTACCGGTTGAAATGAAACTAAAATATTTTCTACTTTTAAATTAGTTATAATTTTTGTGGAAAAATTATTATACTTCCATTAGTAATACTTCATGGTGACTACACTTTTCTTTTCTAACACACCCTACTTGCTCTAACACTTTAAGAGCTTTTCCACTAATACAGGATACCTCTACTCCCATATCTAATAGTGCAATAAATTTTTGCCCTGCAATTTCTACATCAATAAAAATGCGCTCATCCCCCAACTTTGACCTCGTACTTAAAACACGTGATGACTTCACTACAGCGATTCTGATACCTTATTGGTTTGTGAGACACATTTACAATAATCAAAAATTTCTTTACACTTTTGACAACTAGAAATTTCGGGACAATTCGACTTCCAATGCCCTACTTTATTACAATTCCAACACTTAGGCTCTTGGATTTCTCCTACCCTATTTTCTCGCGTTTTCGGCGCGGCTTTAGACTGAAAATCACTCCGTTTTTCTCCATCATTTTTCGTGTTTTTCAGAGATAACCTCCCGTTTCTCTCTTCAGCACGAATCGCCTCATACTCTCTGGTTACATCTAACAACTCATCCACATTTTTAACCCCTACACTACGAACATATAATTTATACCGTGGTAATAAATTTAAATACAATCTTTGAAGCATCCTATCCCCCTCATAACTACCTAACCGTCTCATTAAGGTAAGCAAGGCTTCGGCATACTCATCAGCCGGTTCGCCCTCCCTCTGCTTCCTTGCAATGATCTGACTCTCAAGGTCGTTACTATAAGAATGAGGATAATAACGGAGTTTAAATGCCTCTACAAAATCAGCCCACGTCCTCCACTGGGAGCGACGATTCCGCATCCAAAGTAGGGCCCCTCCCTCCATCAGCTCCGGCAAGGCTATAAGAGATTGCTCCCCAGAGATCCCATATGCGCCCTGGAGTTCCGCGAGCCTCTCGATGAAACTGGGAGCATCCGATACACCATCAAAATGTAAATTCCAACTTCTTACCTTGTCGCAGACTTCTCCCTGACTATACGTGCCTGAAGAGCGGGACAGTGCCGGCTCTGTACCTGGTTGAGAGGCAGCAGCGGTCCGGGATCGAAGGTGCTCGACCATCCTCCTCCTCAGCTCCTTCACAGTCCCCGCTGCCGACAGGCCGAGACTCTCTAGGTAGCCGACCGCTTCCTCCTTATTCAGCCGATACACCCACGACACTCTGGGGTCGGCTTCGCGTTCCGCGAGGTCCTCCCGGCGGACCGCCTGTACGACTTCATCATCCTGATGAGTAGTCTCTTCTCCGTGTACACTCATCGCGGATTGGGATTCACCTAAACCCTCTTCGCGATTTTCTTGGGCGCCAGACGTCTTAGCCCCACGTTGGGCGCCAGTTTTATTAGCATGACCTATTCCACCCTCTAGGTTTCCTAATAATTGCGAAGTATTGCTACAACGCGGACTAGCTACAGTCGGATATGGGTCGGGGTCAGTAGCCGTACTGACAGGTGGAGATACCGGACCTACACTTCTCCCTCTATCCTGATTCTTTACCCTCTGCTTCTTTCGCGAGATTTTTACTTTCAGGGGAAGAGTGTTTGCCCGTGCCGTTGCTGGCCGATTCGGCCCTCGGCCCTTGGAATACAGGGTGGGTGTTAAGGGAGATTAAGATAACCCTATACAAGGAGACGGATCTGACTATCAGATCCCTACCAATAATTCTATTTATAAAGGTAGTACGCAATCTGAACCAACTGCGAATTGACGGCGAGCAAGCTGTACCTGCAAGCCCGGAATGTAGTTTAGAGAATAGGGTACAGGGTATGAGGTATACGGTATAGGGTATAGGGAACAGAGAATCAATAATAAGATTATTATTCTCTACAGCAAATAAATACCTGCTCAATAATCCGCAATCTGAGAATTGCGCTCTAGCTCTCAGCAAGCTGGACCTGCTAGCTAAATACAGTATATCAATTTCAATTAAGTGGTAATTAAAATTTAGAGGATAAGGTTTTAGGTGTAGGATTTCTGAATCGCGAGCCTGCAGCTGCGAAAGGATTTTCAGCAATTCTGGAACTGCTAAACAGGATTTCCGCACTAGTCTGATGACTGCGCGCCGGTTATTAAGGGCCAGTCTGTAACTGCCCTTAAGGGTATGGGAATCACTCTCAATCGTCCGAAACGCTTTTAAATTAATAGTCAGTATGTCGACTATTATGAGAGGATAGAAAAGATTTTTCACAGACACAGTCTGTAGAATAATATCGGGAAGACAACAGTCTGTCGTTGTCAGGGTAGGAAAGGATTTTTCCAGGATTTTCCACAAGGAAAATATCGAGTCAGAGACTCCTAATTCAGGAAAAGATTTCAACAGACTTTTCCAAGTAATTGCCAGTCTAAGGACTACCCAAAGATCGATCTCTAATTTGCAACTGAGATCACGGGAAAATTCGTGAATTTTCCACAGGGAAAACCAGCAAATAATATTTGCTATTAAAGAAAACAGGTTTCTAAGAATTTTAGAAAGGATTCGCGGGTCTGAAAACCCGCGACTAGGACGATCTCGAATCTGAAACTGAGATCAGGAAGGATTTTAACACAGGAAGAATTAAGAGAAAGGATGCCGCAGTCTAGAAACTTCGGCGAGGAAGTCCTCAAGCTGTACCTGAGAGCTAGAAGGATTTTAGAATAGGGAAAGTGAAGAGAAAGAAAGAGAAAGGACGTCGCAGTCTACCAACTTCGACAAGGACGAACTCAAGCTGTACCTGAGTTCTCTAGGAAATGATTGGAATTTCCTACTAGGTATTACAGCAAGTCAGAAACTGCTAAGCGAATTTAAAATACAGGGCCACTCTATAGTATGAAAACTAAGCAAGGAAAATTTACCATAAATGATAATAATCTCTCTACAAGGATAAAAATTAATCGAGAAAACTATTCTCAAAAGGAACAGGGATTTTCCCACAAGAATAAAATTAATTGAGAAAAACTATTCTTAAAAAGGACAGGGATTTCCCTACAAGAATAAAAATTCAATGGAGAAAAATTACTCTTTAAACTAAAGGCCACCTTACTACAGAGAAGGAAAAATATACGGACTACCAGTCCTGACATACAATTACCTGAAATGACGTGGATACTGATACGGAGAATAGCGAACCGATTCCCACTTCCCGTATTATAATTAAAAACGTCGTGAAGCGACAGAGTCGAGACTTATGAATTAAGTACTCAAAAATAACCTGCTATAAGAGCCTAGCTAAATTTCCCACTCAACTATTTGTAGCGCAAACTTGAGATCCCTTACAGGTTTCAAAACCAAGGATAATTCGTTCACCCCCAGTGATACGAATTTAGGAAAAATAACCAACAAGAAAGAAAATCCCCCAGGAAGTTCTATCTTCAAATACAGTCGGCAATTCGACATACAATATTCCATTCACTAAAATACAGAATAGAATATTAACCCACTAATACACCACTATTAGGAGCGCCGCTCGGAACGCAGCCGTACACGAACCCGTTCACCGAACCACTGCTTTCTCCCTGGTCTTCTTGAGCTGCACCGGGTCGCTGAAAATTAGGAGGCCGGGGGAAGAGAGCTTCCTGACCAATGAGAGTCTGAAAAGACGATCACGCCACTGGTCATGTGACAGGGTTTGATTCAGCTGCTCCTGATGTTAAGGGTGCAGCAAATGATGACCATGATAGTAATTGCTACACTAATTCAGGCCGGTAACAATATTTCTATTCCAGAAATTTCATGAAGAGCGATACCGACTCAACTCGGTAGCCGAGTGGTAAACAAGATCTGGAAATATCTGGTTAGATGAATCCGCTGCTGATGATTTAAAGGGGTTGACGGCGATGGTGATAATGCATACACTACTACGAATCTAACAAAATATATCAGGCAGTCGATCCTATTCCTATTCTAAAATAAAATAAATTCGCTAAATTACGCTGGACGACGGCTCTCTATCCGTCACAAAAATTCACTTTGTGACAGTATAATGAAACTGATATTTTTTCTCATAGAATATCAATCATTTCTACTTAATTCTGAGTTTTTGTTAGGATTTAAGGGCATCAAATCATTTGCGTTAAACATTGTTGTTTATTGTATTTTTTCTTTAGGGCTACTCTTTAATATAAGTGTGTGTGTGTGTGTGTGTGTGTGTGTGTGTGTGTGTGTGTGTGTGGTGTGTGTGTGTGTGTGTGTGTGTGTGTGTGTGTTGTGTGTGTGTGTGTGTGTGTGTGTGTGTGTTGTGTGTGTGTGTGGTGTGTGTGTGTGTGTGTGTGTGTGTGTGTGTGTGTGCGTGTGTGTATGAGTGTATGAGTGTATGTGCGTCTGTGTACACGATATCTCATCTCCCCTTCAACGGAATGACTTGAAATTTGGAACTTAAGGTACTAACAATATAAGGATCCGACACGAACAATTTCGATCAAATGCAAATCAAGATGGCGGCTAAAATGGAGAAAATGTTGTCAAAAACAGGGTTTTCCGCGATTTTCTCAAAAACGGCTCCAACGATTTTGAATAAATTCATACCTAAAATAGTTATTGATAAGCTCTATCAACTGCCACAAGTCCCATATCTGTAAAAGTTACAGGAGCTCCGCCCCATCTATACAAAGTTGGATTTTAGACTCCTAATTATTAGGCTTCAGATACAATTCGAACAAAAAAATTCAAGTGGAAAAGATTGAGCATGAAAATATTGAATGAAAAAGACTAAGAAATTGTCAAAAAACCACTGATTTATTGATAATTAGAAAGACCGGTTTATCAAACTGTTTATCAGAGATTGACAATGGTGTAATAACCGAAACCGGTCTTTCTAATTATCAATAAATCAGTGCTTTTTTGACAATTTCTTAGTCTTTTTCATTCAATATGAATAATTACCACAATATCAACTTCTCAACTACACAAAGAGCATGAAAATCTCTATAATCAATGTTCAGTAACATTTCACCTAAAATTGAAAATAAGCTCGAAATTCGAGAAAATGTGATTATCCAATTGCAAACTTTAGAAACAACTGTTGATTCTATTAAATGATTCACTATGAAGAGATAGCAGACCTCGTATGTCTCCAGCGTTATTGTTCTGTCACCAGCTGGCTCACATCTTTGTTTATAAGTAGACTTGAGATGCGCGTGAACACTAGCGTCAGGTGATCAATTCTCATAACGGCAAGGAAAGTTGTGTGAGTGCGCCACACCAGATTTTTTGGAATAATAAAAATTGAAGCATGTATTGGAATTTCCTTCTGAGTCTAAAATTTCGTCTTCAAGTAAGAAGCTTTAAAATTGCAAGGCAGAAATTTCAGCTCACACAAACAAAATTGAATGAATAGTATTATCACACTGATAGGCAATTTTCTCTCATAGAATATCAATTATTTCTACTTAATTCTGAGTTTTCAATAGGATTAAAGGGCATCAAATCATTTGCGTTAAACATTGTTGTTTGTTGTCTTTTTTATTTAGGGCTACTCTTAAATATAAATAAGAATTAGAAATCTAAGTAGCCTACTCTTTTAAAATTGTTCAATCACGACATGCTTCAGCTATATAATGCCATTATCAAGATAAGGGTACTTAGATTTCCAATTTGTATTTATATTGTTGATTATCATTTGATTCAATATGCATTCTCATTGGTCATTGAACTTGTGTCGAATCATCTGATTGCCACCTGTGATGTTTTCAACTAGCATAGTTTGTAGTCACTTGAAACAGTTTAATTTTCATACTTATCAAAAGTTCTCAATTTTGTCATTCGAACATTAAAATTAATTCATCATTCATTTAGTTCCATTCAAACAATTTCAACATAGCAATCATCAAATTAAATTTCTATATTGGTGACCCCAACGTGATTGAGAAGTAGATAATTCTGCGACTTGCTTTTGTAAGTCGGCAATCGCCTTTATTAATTAATTATCCGTATCAAATTGAATTCCTATAAACTGTATCATGTGTAAATTAGACTAATTGATAAGTTAATGATTCGATTCTACTTAAATCCATCAGTGCTTCTACAATTTCTCTCCCATCAATTTGGTAGAGAGTTAGTGGGGAGGATATTTTTAATATTCTTTCCGAAGAATGGACATGGTATGTCCAAAGCTCCGCCAATTTATGTAGATGCATAACAATATAATTATTATATATAGTTATGATATTACAAATTGCTTTTCCATATCATATACAGTTCAATAATCATTTTCTTATTCTATATTATGTAAATTCATCTATAATTTTGCTGTATTGTAAGCTATTGTATATAAGTGTAAGCCAGTATATATTGTAATCTACATAAATAAAGTACTCAATCAATCAATCAATCAAACCATCTAACACCAGTGAAACGAAGAGTTATTTTTTAAATTTTTTTTTATTTATTCATTTATTTACCAATTCACTGGAAATTTACAAAATAACACTTATCAACTAATATACATTGGTGTGGCTGGAAAAAGAAGCCTTGAGCTCCAGCCACGAGTTCGAAAATATTCTTTAAATTATTGGTACATTTGCCGTGATAATATTCTAAAATACAAACCAAAAGATAGTAAACCAAAAACCAAAAATATGTATAAATAAACACACAAAATCAATTCTTGAATCAAAAATCAACAAGCCCAATAACAGAAATAGGTAATATAGAAACAACTCAAACAACTGCGTATTATTGAAAACAAAGAAGTCAAGCACCCCCATTCAAGTCTTCCAGTAAAACTATAATGAACCCATAACTAACACCATTACATTTTAAATAGTTTACCACGTAATTTTCATAACTTCCGCCAGTTTTATACTGTAGTAGATCACACAAACACGTTAGGTGCGAATAGTTTTTAAAGCGTTCCAAACAGTTATTATCAAGTCGTTCGGTTGACATTTCGTGCACAAAATTAAATTTAAAATTTCCAGTTCGGATGATTAAATACAACTGTGCTTGCGTGACTTTCAACTTGACGTGATGTGTGTTTGAAATTTGCCGCTGTAGTCTACAGATGAACGATAAAGATAGACTGTAACTGGCTGTTTGAGATTAGGGGTATGCGCATGAGTTGAGGCATAAATAAACATACTGTAGGAGTTGTGTGGACTGAGAAGGATGGCCGCAGTTGCTTGAAGTGGATATTTAGATTGAGGATTAGGGATTGCGGAGGTGTAGAGGAGAATGATATTCAGATGAAACAAGTGGTCTCTAAGAAGTTAGTCGAGTTAGTTGCCTTGAACTGTAAGGCGGACTGAGATTTCCATTCGAGGCGAAATGTTTTGTCTCAGCACATACACGCACTTAATACGTGCATATGGCCGGTTTTATGTGCACTACCATCCCAAACTGTTGTACACGCTCTAAAGAATAAGCCGTTACGTTTTAAGGGTCCGTTAAACTAGTCGTTCAGTAGATTAGATCAACCATTGAACCCGGGCTACAAAGTGAGTGAAATTAGCCCACTACTGTACAATCAGTTGGTCATTTTTCTGTGCATTAGTGGCTTTTAGCTTGCGTCTCCACATTCAAAAGCACACTCATTAGCCTCTAAAAACTGAATTACTGCACATTATTCGAGCAATCGCTGCCTGAATCTTACACTTTCCACTCTGATTTTTGGTTGGGTTTCTTTTGTTCCAGCAAATCCACTCCTTTGTTAAGCTATTCTTTGTTTTCAGGTCCATCTGGAATAATATAGCTTTGTTGGATAATATTCCCAATATTCTTCACACGTGCCTTGATGGTCTCACCTAATTTTTTGTTCTCCTTACAAACAAGCATATTTGACACGCTCCAGACAATATTTTTTTGGTCGAAATAGAAGCTTTATCGACGGTCTCAATATCCAACCTACTTCCTGTATTATTATTGTGTTTGTACCCAAATTACGTTCTCATTGTTCGAAAATTATTACTCTTTTCCGATAAGGCAGTATTTTAACATCCAAATTACTAACTAGTAGTTCTGTGAACAGTATACCTCACGCAGTATTCTCATCCACAAGTACCTGATTGAAACCAAAGACCTTAAAGATGCATAGACTCACATGCAGCGCTAGTGTCGTACTTGGAATTGAAATCCGCCATTGAGGGGGCAACCTATAAGATTATTACATACCAATGCCACCAATGCCTTTGTCATTTATAGTATCACAAATAAATAATATATAATATCTCGTGCTAAAATACCCCAATGACGGCCTTCAATTTCAAGTAATAGCTATCATTGAGAAGGCATAGGCATTGTGGGTCTATATCTCTTTAAGGTCTTTGATTGAAACTATAGACCTTATGGAAATACATCAATAGACTGGCTTCTCCACACATCTGTGTAATCACTTGTCAGCTGATTCATGATGGATAAATCTATAGTCTGATTTTTACTCTAATATTGGCGTATGAAGGAGGCTCCTTTTCCCTTTTATATTATCATTGAAATGCAAAATTTCCATAAACCTTGTATACACGTCGACGCACAATTAAAAAAGGAACATACCTGTCAAATTTCATGAAAATCTATTACCGCGTTTCGCCGTAAATGCGCAACATTTAAACATTCAAACATTTATACATTAAGAGAAATGCCAAACCGTCGACTTGAATCTTAGACCTCACTTCGCTCGGTCAATAATGTAATACTGGGATGTTTTCTAGAAATATCACAAATTTATTTAAAAATCACATTCATTGGAAAATTACATATCCTAATACATGTTTCTATACCAATGGTGTCATCTCCAGTGTGAGAATTTAAAACTTCATTGAGAATTCAATGATACCAATATGTTGAATCATGTATGTAATTTTTCAATAAATACTTGATATTTCTAGACAACATATCAGTGTTTCCTCAAGGATAAATATCACTACATCAATATCTGAAGCTCAAATTCCTACGTATTGGAGCTATCCAGAGCTACTAGAAACGTTCTATGATTATAAATTTATCAAACACATTTTCCGAAGAAATAACTGGAAATGATTTTATTGAGAGAAAGGATTCTCCAATAATCATTTGGTTGAAGACATGCTGTAATCATCGATACTACATAGGTGATAAAAATGGACTATCATTCATACAAAAAATATAATATTATTGTTGAAAATCTATCTTCACAAGCATGGGACATAACTTATTCATTCATCTTCACGTTTTCTTTTAGAGAAAAAATAAGCAAACTAGTAATCAAATTCTGTTGATTCTGCCCCAAATGATATTTTATATTTTTTGTGTAGTTGAGAAGTTGATATTGCTATAAAATATTATTGAATGGAAAAGACTAAGAAATTGTCATAAAACCACAGATTTATTGATACTTAGAAAGACCGGTTTCGGTTATTACACCATTGTCAATCTCTGATAAACTGATTCATCTTTACGTTTTCTGTTTTCTTTCAATGAGAAAAAAATAAGCGAACTAGTAATCAAATTCTGATTCAGTTTATCAGAGATTGACAATGGTGTAATAACCGAAACCGGTCTTTCTAAATATCAATAAATCTGTGGTTCTTTGACAATTTCTTAGTCTTTTTCATTCAATAATATTTTTTAGCGAATTCAATGTTTCATGTTCATTGTAACAGTGATGTTTGTTGTAATACAACAGGTTCATAGATTAATCTTAAGATATTCAATTCCTTCAATACTTATTAATCTTGTAATTACTGTATACAGTATAGTTAATTATCCAGTAGTGATAGATTGAAGATAGATTTAAGTGATTATCTATAGAGCTAAATTGAAGTTTCTAGATCAGTTTAGGAACCTGTTACAGTGGAACATCAGCTACTTCCAGAACTATCTACAGTATTCCTCTACATTTAATGAAACATTAATTATAACATACGATTATAGGTGGCGGATTTGAGCGAAATCCTGTTATGGTCTTCATGGAGTATTATCGTACAAGATTAAATAAAATGAATGAATCATGAGCTGATTCCTGTTTAGTCTTAAGACTGCGTAGAACCAATGGCAATGAAAATGATAATGTATGGAGATTGTTCTCAAACTAGATTCTATTATTTATAATATTAAAGATTAATATGAATTATTATTATCAATAATAATAATAAATGGTCTTTATTCAAATATTCCACAAAAAAATCAGTACACAAACAAATCATTAAAGGCGTTTTCATCCCATGGCATAGTGCCGTCTGGGGGAGTTGATTAGAAATATCAAATAAAGAAGAAATTGAAAATTATGAAAATTATAAAATTGAAATATGAATTATTAATGTTCATGTAAATCAGATTACATCTTCAATACAGCTCAATATATTAAATTATAGATAACGACCAGTTATAAAATTATACTAGTCACCTGACAGTAATGAGGCAACAGTTTTATACAGCACCAATAATGATAACAATTTATGACAACTACGATAAATAGAACACTCCTTCTTAACAATCTTGTAAAGCAAGGGTGTTAAGTTTATAATTGCAGTTAAACATGAAGTGTATCTAATCACCAATGTCCAGCTGAATCTTGTAGACCTTTCATACTCTGCAGTGAAAATGAAAGGAGTAATTTATTCAACATGAGTTTTACTTTGAATGAATATTGTTCAATTTATGCAAATGGTGAGTTGTTTGTCTTCAATTTGTATTTCCCTTTTCCTGTGGGCGCCAATGACAATGTATAGTATCTCTCTCTCTCACTCACACACACTCTCTCTTTCACATACACCTTCCCTCCTTCTTTTCCTTCATTAACATTAATTTGCATTCCCGTCAATTATTATGTGTATTCTTTTATTGCGAACAGCTTTTGTTTTAATTGCACGTGAGTTTATTAACAATTACCCACTACCGTTCTGCGAATCTGATGGGTTTTTGAAACGACAATAGAGGATCTGGTTTCTAACTGTTTTAATTCATCGAAACTTCATTCATTCAAAACAAAACTAGGGCTAAGCCACAACTCGTTAATTGCTGGAGAATATATGGAGTGGAGCCTACTCCAAGGAATTATACAATTAGTAAAAATATGGTTTCTAACAGTTTTAATTCATCGAAACTTCATTCATTCAAAACAAAACTAGGGCTAAGCCACAACACGTTAATTGCTGGAGAATATATGAAGTGGAGCCTACTCCAAGGAATTATACAATTAGTAAAAATCGCTTGAGAAAAGTACCTGTTAAAAATGATGTAAATGATAAATCAAAAAGTAAATTCTGACGCATCTTCAGAGACAATCGAACGAGAGAGTTTCAAGCATTATGAAGAGTATTCAGTTGCAGACTAAACTTTGAGAAGTTGAAGAGCAGCTTTTCCATCTACATCAACTTCACCTCAAATTTCAAACTTCTTTCAAGTCTAAAATGAAATCCATCCAGGGAACACGATGAGTATCTTTTTCCACTCAGTAATGTTATTTTTCTATACGCTAGGTTATCTATTTTCTGAAAAGCATGTAATATCTCACAATATCCACAACTTCATATTGATGCGTCAATGCTGAAGACTACGGAAGTATTACACCCGAAAACGTAGCCAACCACTTCAAAAAGGGTGCAGAAAATGAGTTATGAGTTTTAATCTGGATCTCATATTACGCCAGCTCTTGTGGGACCTCGAATAAATAACGCTAAGATGGCAGATATTGGCAAGTTTTTCTTCCCGGGAAAATTCCTGGACCTGGGCGCATGAGGAGAATTAAGATGAAAGAAGTGAGGGAAGGGGATGAAAGAGGGGAGATCCAGGAAGCACAAAAGTGATCCCCTGCTTCCGACATTTTGTTTCTGTAGGGGGAAAATTACTTTCCCGGGAAATTTATATAAATATATCACCATTATCCGGTAATATATTACTTGAGATGGCAGCTTATATTGTCGACAACACTAAAGTTGAAGTGAGGGGGAGATAGGTTTTAGATTCTGAACGAGTGAGAGGGGAATAGGGTAGCAAACGCTGAACTTCAAAATCAGAAGCAGCGGGATAAACTCATTACGTGAAACATTGATGCTATTCAAAATGGCTACCCCCTCCCCACTTCAACACAATCACCACCCTTCTACACTAACCATCCCTCGCAATACAGAATATATAATGAAGTGTACATATATTTCCACTCAACAACACTGCCGCTTCCAGAGTGGAACCCTCTTATCAATTTTTACAACATTCTCCACTCTGCTTATGCATGGCGGTAACTCACTAGTTTTTGCCATCCAACTACGCCATTTCTCTCCTCCATAAACAATCTCCGATATTAAATAATCGCTCTCTACTCAGCAAATGAGTTTTGCATAAAGTACTGTAATTGATTATTCAGTTCCCAAGATGAGAGCTGAGTTATGTTGGAGTTTTTTAATCCAGTTATTGACGGTAACCCTCGTAGAGATATATTGTGATTACTTTGTAATTTTCTCAGTGAAGCTGGTGTTATTGAGATTGGAATAGTCGTAGAATTGCTAAATTATACATCTTATCAACCAATCATTCCTTGAATTCAGATGGATGGAATGATTGAGTAAATGTAGCTGTAATATAAAATTGAAAAGTGATGTAGTGATAATGTAGTTTTCTTGAGAAACAGCTTTGGGCTGAGTTTGTTGTGTCTTTCCAATCTTCCATAAGAGTTATCAATCGAATAATTTAATATAACTTTATAATGACAAATAAAATGAAACAAACATCTATATTATCAATCAAATTTTGAAATCTTGAAGCTGTTATTCCTTACACTTATTTCCTCTTCTCAAATCGAATCCAGTAAATCTGGATATTGATATTGTAAAGTAATGGGAAATGTTCTAGAGTTGGAACGAATTTCAAAAATCATTGAACATTATTTGTTTATGTTTGTGATTTGTTATACTATAGAGTGTAAAACTCATGAAATTATCAGAAATACTGTATAAAACAAGTGAGTAGTTGTAAAGAAAACCTTTTATTACGTACTCTCATATTATTATCCAATAAAAATCTCTTAAAATTCATTATATGTTGGAACCTCTCCATAAACCTGTTAATGAATCTCACAAAATGGTGTGTTTGTTTTAATACATGGGTAATTGCAATCTGACAAATGGGTCAATTGAATGTTTACTAAATTATTGACCCATCAATTAGAAGTGCGTCAGGCTACAGTGAAAGTCGAACTCATGACTTTTACAGAAGTTTACAAAACTATAAAGTGATCATGGAATCATACCTACATTCTAAGTACTTCTCATAAATGACGAACATCCACTACATGATACAAATTACATGATGAAATGATACATTATATTTTTTGAATGAGTATTTCCTATTTAAGTGATGATAATGTGAAATATTCATTTTATGTATGGTTTAGAAGCATCTACATTTAAAAATCGACTTTGTGAAAATAAATAAGGACTGTGAAATTTTGTGAAGTGAACAACTACAAGACTTAACCTATTTCGGACTATGTTAAACCTTATCCAAATTTGAGAGAGGAATAGCACAAGGTTACCTTATTTTTTCTCTCCCTATCATTTCGATTATGTACTTATTGTATCAATCAATAAAGAATAAAGGATAATGAAAACTACATGAAATAGAGAATTACTCAATCACGTATTCACACGAAATTTCCTGATAAAACCTACATAAAATTGAGAATTATCCATCACGTATTCAACATTAGAATCAAAATTATGATGAATGCTCATGTATCATTGACGGGAATTAGGAAAGGAGAAATCAAGCTGCAGTCAAGTTGAACACTCAAACTGATTAACAAAGCTATAAATTCGACGATTTCTTCACCCATCTTGTTATCGGTCTTTTTCCACTTTTTTAATTTTCTTTTTTCCTCTCATCTGCTCCCCTATATTTGTCTCCCTCACACCATCTTGTTATCAGTCTGTTTCCACTTTTTTCTTTCTTTCTCTCGTTTGTTTCCCCTACATTTGTCTCCCTCACACCATCTTGTTATCGGTCTCTATCCACTTTTTTCTTTCTTTCTCTCATCTGTTCCCCTCTGTTTGTCTCCCTCACACCATCTTGTTATCAGTCTGTTCCACTTTTTTCTTTCTTTCTCTCGTTGTTTCCCCTCTATTTGTCTCCCTCACACCATCTTGTTATCGGTCTCTATCCACTTTTTTTAATTTTCTTTCTTCCCTTCGTCTGTTCCCCCTCTATTCGTCTCCATCACACCTAACTCCAGCTGGCTGTCCTTTCTTTCTCTCTCTCATCTGTTCCTCGTCTATTTGTCTCCCTCACAGCCTGTCCTTTCATTGCCAGTTTTCAATCAGAGAGTATTGCCGGGGGAAGAACCAATTCCAATCTTATGCTTACTTCTCCCGCGCCCATAAATAAGAAGGGTTGGTTACAATTGATGACCCCCATGGATCGGGGGGGAAGCAGATGCCAACAGAGTCCAATTCCAGAATACCATCAGACCTGCTATGTCCAATTCCGAAATACCTTCAGACCTGCTTCAACTGACGCCATTAGTGCAAGGTATGGGGAACTACAGTCGGTGAAGGATCTTCTAATTTATACGCCGGCGTTCCCATTTGGGACCGATTTTGGGAACGAGGTGGCTCGGCGATTATTGGAGGAGAATGATGAGCTTTAGAGCTGTGTGATGTGTTGAGGGAATATCAGACAAGCATTTTAGATTCAATTGAATGGTTCCAAATTTTTTTAAATAACTCAATATTATTCGTTACAAGTGGTAATTTAGTGGAATATTTCTAATTAATTTATTAATTCAAGCCATCTAAATTCAAAATTTATAGTTTTAATTTTCGTTTTGGACTGAAATTTTATCAAAATTGTACACGTGAAATTCTAACCTTATTTCGGACTTTTTCACCTATAAATTTGGAAGAAAATTAGCACAAGGACTATCTTATTATTTTATCTTTCAATGTCATTTGCATTCTAAATGAATAAATAAATGAAAAAACTTGAGTACCGTTTCGATAAATCCTATTATATTAAACGAGCAATTTCTGTATTTATATAGGCTATCTGGTTATTTTTTATATCTGGCTAATTTTATATCTGGTTATTTATGTTTAACGGATCTCGAAAACGGCTTCAACGATTTTCACGAAATTTGGAACATAGTAGGTTTATAATATGAAGATTCGATGGCACTAGGTCTCATCCTTAAGAAAACTCGCTGAACGACATTGGAAGGATAATTCATCGTTGGCTGAAACAGCTGTGGATAGTGAAAAAGTGAGTATGTGAAAAATGAAAATATCGCATCCCCGAAATTCATAAGATGACGTATAGCCAGCTGTGAAATATAAACACGATCATTTTAGAGAATTGTGTTCTGTTTATCAATAAATAAAAATAATGAGCGAAGCTCGGTGCCCCGATATTAAATAATAATAGACCTATAATTTGTGTTCTAAACTGGATACTAACTTGTCTGAACCATACATTATGCCATGAGTTGTTTTATAGTTATTAGGTGATTGATTATCTCAATTAATAATTATAATTTTGATATCATCACTTGCGGATAATATAAATTCTTTTAATTATGACCGATTCCATATTAGATAATGTAATTATTGCTACTCCTACTGGCGGACAAGTTATACTTTTGCCAGTAGAAATCCACTATGTAAAATAAATAATACAGTGTAAAATGTATATTAATAACTATGTATTTTGCTTTCGAGAACTTGTATTTTGATTTTGTAATGTGTACGTTTTTGTGGAATAAATTTAAATTTGAGATGAATTGATTATACGATTTAGAAACAATGGAGAATTAAAAAATCTTTGAACCTTGAAAAACCTAGATTTATTGATCTATATATATCTTCATGTGCATCATGTTATCCATGTGGAACACAAAACTTGAACAGATTATTCTCCGGAACCAAGACAAATATAATTATTCATTCCGTGCTTTTAATTCAAAATTTTCAACCACATGAATTTTGTTGGTTGAATATGTTTCAGGTTGGAAAAAATCCTTCTCTGAAGCCTTTCTATTTTCCATCGTTACAACCTTCTCATTCTTGCTGGGAGATTAAATTTTCTGTACATTGAAAAATTACGAGATAATCTATTAAACAGCTAATCCAGGTCAGGAAATACTGTACAGATACACACACAAGCTTATAAATAAAGTTGGATGGTTAATCAACAGAAACAAAAGATTCTAGTAAAACACAACAGTAGATAATTATTATAAAAACACCATCCTTTTGCAGAGAAAACTAACTACTCGTGATTGTAATAATTATATTTTTTGTCCCACTTTAGTTTTTTCACATTCATCACTTCATATTATTTATGATTCTCATATTATTTATTACAGACTTGAAAGCTTGAACTTTTTGTTGAGACATCTACATAATTGTTTCACTACTTGAGTGTTATAATATTTATCACCCCCTATTTGCAAACAGAAGGTATCCGCAATGGAGAAGGTGCCGAAAGAAGTAAAAGATTTGCAAATAGATTTTCTTTCACTACACTTCCAATTATTTATTTATCTAAGTACGGTACGGTGAAAAACTATAATATGTAACACAGTCGACCTTGCTGGAGCCCTTCGTTGGAGCAGATAGTATATAGAAGTGATCAATAACCATGTAACAGAAATGCAGTGGTTGCCATATCGTAAAGTAAATTTAACGACTGAACCGTTAAAACGAGATTTGGCATTTCGAAGTGAGAAGGAGCAAATATACTGCATTCGTAGGGGTTTATTTACTATGGCTGTTAACGACCCAATAAAAGACTAGTCGCTTATAAACTTAGCTTGATATATTCGTAAACCTAATAGCATTTACATCTCCTCAACCCTAATTATGTGATTATCCTCCCGTCAACGCTACTGCCCATGTGCAACCCAGGTACCAACCTGAATACCACAATAAACCTGGGCATTTTATACTTTCAGCGATCGAGAATCAATTACCAGTCATTTATTCCTCGTTTCGGCGGCTTTTATGGTGGCGATAAGCTGTTTTATAAGTTTTAAAAAGCGATGCCAGCTACCAAACTAACAGATAAAATGCAAACTGTGAGAAAATGGGAGAAGATAAGTTGCAAGGTAGCCTACATGGAGCTGCTTTTGTTTTGAAACATTTCCAAGTTTCAGGATGAGTTAATTCATGTTAAATTGTAATTCTTATCTATAAATTTACTCAATTCTACATACATTCGAATAGAACGCAGCAATAACCACCTTTCCTGCCAAAATTGGAACTTATTCAGGATTTGAAGTTTGACTAGTTTAGATATATTGAAATATTCAACAGTCAACCACGAAAAACATTCTAACTTGCTAAAAGGCATTTAAATGGATAGAATGTACAATAATAGAATAATTGGCCAATGATAATTGACTGAGCGAAGTGAGGTCTAAGATTCAAGTCGACGGTTTGGCATTATTTCTCTTAATGTTTAAAATAATGTTTATGTTTATATGTTGCGCATTTACGGTGAAACAAAGTAATGAATTTTCATGAAATTTGACAGATATGTTCCTTTTTTAATTGCGCGTCGACGTATATACAAGGTTTTTGGAAATTTTGCCTTTCAAGGATAATATAAAAGGAAAAAGAAGTCTCCTTCATACGCCAATATTAGAGTAAAAATCAGACTATAGAATCATTCATCATAAATCAGCTGACAAGTGATTACACAGATGTGTGGAGAAGCCAGTCTATTGCTGTATTTTCATAAGGTCTATAGTTTCAATCAGATACTACTTGTGGATGAGAATACTGCGTGAGGTCTACTGTTCACAGAACTACTATTTCATCATAAATCAGCTGACAAGTGATTACACAGATGTGTGGAGAAGCCGGTCTATTACTGTATTTGTATAAGCTCTATAGGAGACATAACAACAGGTCGATGTAACTTACTGAGCGCGAGGTCTACTGTTCACAGAACTACTAGTTAATCATAATAATTGACCAAAACCAGTGATGTCTTTGGAAAAGTACCGAATATACTGGTAATGCTAAAGAAAAATGTATCAACGATTCAAAGTTAGTTATCATCAGTTGATATTTTGTTATCATCAGATATCATCAGTTATCATAAGATCATCAGTTATCATAAGATCATCAGTTATCATCAGATATTAAGTTGAAATTTTGTTGTAGTTTTCTGCAGAAACTACTACAAATAATACTACTATAAAATTTGTAACTTAACTCCTACAAAGTTCGCTTGCCACCATCAATGTATATCGACTCTTCTCTATACATTATATCACAATCTTCCAGTATAATACACCTTCAAGGCCCGGTTGCACATTAAAGCCGATTAAATTTTAACCGTGATTAATTTCACGAGAACCAATCAGAGAAGGCCTTTTGGAGAAGACAGCTACTATGATTGGTTCTCGCGTAATTAGTCACAGTTTAAATTTATCCGGCTTTTGTGCATTCGGCACTAATACTCTAAACGTCTCACAGTTCTACCGTATTAACTATATACTCATTCTGCCGGCTATGATAGACATTTACTCATTCTTACATAGTTATTCTATCATCAAGTATTGTAAGTATACTCATAGCCAGTTTTGTTTCATGGGTCTAACGATTCATCCATTACCATAATTTATTAATATAATTTCATTCTATTCATCAATGACGTGAACACAAGATAAATAACCAAATCATAATCTAACAATATGAATATTATGAATGAACAAATCATAATCCAACAATAAAATTACTAAAGATTATTCACTTATCTAAATTCTAAATTCCTAGTTTATATATATTTTAGACTCAAAATTGAACAAAAATCATCAAGTGTAAACATAACCTATTTTTGGACAATTTCTATCTAAATTTGGGAAAGGAACAGTTTTGGGCTTTAAGCCTGTTGGTCCTTTCCCAATCATTCATAGTTGAGAATTATATTGTATGCATCAATGTATAAATAAATGGAAAATGAAAAATATGAATATTACAAAATCTCCCAGGTGGCACTTCCTAACCTCGACACATATATTATATAGTTAGGTATCATTTTGTAAACCTTAAATATTGTCATATTATTGAAAATGTATGAAAATATGTAATGTTCCTGAATTTATTTATTTATTACGAATAAACAATTCCTAAAAAGATTAAACCCTCTTTGGGTTCAACCCAACAGAAGTTCACAACCCATTCGCATCTCGACCAACAACAACTGTTATCGACTCTAATCTTCCCTGGGCATAAATTTGTAGCATCTGTGATCACAACAATAGCTTTCCACCGCATTTCAAAGTAGAACCGACAAATATCGGATTTCAAAAAGCGCACACATTATAGGTGAATGGACAATATCCATTGTTGATCCTCATTTGCAAATTCGGTCCTCACGATGTATACAGTCCGACAATAAAATTGGAAAGCACCCAGCGAGGTGCTGATCTGGATTTACTGGTGGCTTAATTTATTTGAAATCCGAAAACAAGATGGCGGTCGGACTCTGTATAATCCTCTCCCGCGATAATTGCATTTGTCCTTTGTTCTGTC
Source organism: Nilaparvata lugens (assembly GCF_014356525.2). Taxonomy (NCBI): domain Eukaryota; kingdom Metazoa; phylum Arthropoda; class Insecta; order Hemiptera; family Delphacidae; genus Nilaparvata; species Nilaparvata lugens. Next base: position 10,772,199 of record NC_052511.1, read on the forward strand.
CGGCCAACCCTGTCGTTAAATCCCACCGCTATTTACTGCCTCTGCATGTGACAACATGGTACCTCCTACGGTTCGATTCAGCTTAAACTGTCAGCTTTCCTTGAGAATAGCTTCAATGCTGTCCATATTTGACCAACACTGACTCAGTATACACGTCAACAGCTAGCCACAACGTCATTTGCATCTGATAGCCCATACAACCTCTTCCTCTTACCCCTTTTCTATCTTTGTTTCTCTATCGGTGTACACCCCTGATAAAGGCTGTTTGTTTCTCCATTGGAATCCACCCTTGACGTACCCTCTCTTTGTTCCTCTATCGGAATCCACCCCGATAAAGGGTACCTCTCTCTTTGTTTCGGAATCCACCCCTGCCGGACAATATCACCCCTAATTACAGTTGGCATCATCTGGGCCCTGTTCAACCATCCCTTCTAATCAGTACACTATCCAACCCCTACATGGTAGCCCATGCTGCATTAATTTGCAGATGAACCCCTCATGGTGTCGGGCCGGACCGTTATTTATGGTTGTGTAATGGCGCCTTATCCAGCCCGGATCATCCCTCAAACCCGATCCGCACTGTTTCCCTAATCTGGGCTCTATGTTGGTAGTGATATACTCCACAATGAGTTGGAACTGATTGAAATTTTCAGCTCGTTGTGAGTTTCTGCATCATTGTATCGAAAAAGATCACAAAATTTGAAAGCGATTTTGGAGGAAGTGGAGCCTGTTCACTTGATGGACATTGAATCTTTCATATCAGTATAGGTGGCAAACGCACAGTATTTGTATCGGATCGACACCAATAGAGGTCTTCTCCGCTGATTATTGATAAATTGTGAGTTTCAAATTACTTTCCAGTAGCTCAGAACACCCGTAAATCTAGAGTTCCTATCTAAATTTATCTAGATAGATATATTTCTTCTAGATAGACATATTTTTTCCAGACAGAAAGACATATAGATTTTCATAGACTTATCTCCCACATAAGAATCCTTCCCATTCACACACAACCCCGAGACTTCAATCTGTCTATCATCTTCCTATTTGACAATCATTTTCTATTCCAATTTGAGTTGCGATAAATCACGTTTTCATGGAATTAGACTGTCTCTCTGTTCCACATTTAATAATTAATAAATAATTTACAATATTTCTTTAATGAATGATCTCTAAAGGATTTTCAGGCTAGACTGGGAAGTAAATGGAGGGTCAGGTTTTTTGACCGAGCGAAGTGTGGTCTAAGATTCAAGTCGACGGTTTGGCATTTCTCTTAGTGTTTATATGTTGCGCATTTACGGCGAAACGCGGTAATAGATTTTCATGAAATTTGACAGGTATGTTCCTTTTTAAATTGTGCGTCGACGTATGTACACGGTTTTTGGAAATTTTGCATTTCAAGAATAATATAAAAGAAAAAATGAGCCTCCTTCATAAGCCAATATTAGAGTAAGAATCAGACTATAGAATTATTCATCATAAATCAGCTGTCTAGTGGACTATAATACTACCCGTTCAAAAACATTGAACATCTTGAAAATGTATCTTTCCATCAACGTTAGTAGACAGTTCACTTTTATTTATACTACCCGTTCAAAAACATCGAACATCTTGAAAATGTATCTTTCCATCAACGTTGTAGACAGTTGCAGCCAGACCTGATAACAGCGCTCACACTCACATTCCGGGACGACACGTCACGGTACGATAGGACAGAAAGATCTATGTTTATTTCGGATTTTTTGCAGACATTTTAAATTGCTGAATTATTTATTAGTTTTTGAGAAAACAACAACAGATCAATGTAACCTACTGAGCGCGAGGTCTACTATTCACAGATCTACTAGTACTAGCATATTAATAACTATTATCATATAAATTGATAATTTCCAACTTGAGGTATCATTGACAGTTCTACGATCTTTTGCGTTTTTCAAAAGTAGGTCTCAAGACATTGTGATGAACGGTACTTTAGCCACCTCTAATACAAGGCCCCGGCCCACGATATTGCAACGTCGCAGTGTAGGCCTGCGACTCTAATACATCTAGAATCTAATACATGATTGGTGAAAAGTATTTTAAAAAATACCAGCTGATCTTTTTCACCAATCATGTATTAGATTCTAGGCCTACGCTGCGACGTTGCAATATCGTAGGCCGGGGCCTTGTATTAAGCTGCGTACACATATTCGCGCTTCCAACCCGCACCGAGCACGCTCCTCCCTCGTACCGCCCTCATACCGCCCTCGTACCACCATCGAACCACAGTCGCTCCGCCCACGGACCCATCATGAACGTTACGGAAGATGTTAGATCTTCTCGCGTTCCCCGGTCGAACCACTGTTGCTCGCCGGTCGATCATCAATCGCTCTGCTGGAGTGACGTTCGGTTGCGGAACAGTGCGAAAGTCTGTACGCACCTTTAGAGGTGGCTATGACGGTACTCGTATTTAGCATTATTTGAAAAAATAAAGCAATCAATACCATAATATTTGACTATCTGCGAGTTGATGCTTGAAAGTTCTCTCGGATACAAGTGAAATTTAATCCTCACGTAAACAAATTGTATATGGTATGATTCATGTTTGAATTTCGCATGTTCGCCATATCCAAGGTCATTCCCCACACATCCGACAAGCCACGCCGCTTAATACCTTACAGGGTTACTTTTAATTAGTAACATCCGTTCACTCTATTGTATTTCAAATTGAGTTATCATTGAGACGGTTACGTATTCTAAACAAGTGAGACGCGAATTTTCCTTCAATAGCAAAGCGCAGGGTGAACTCCATTCATTAAACTCATCCATTCATACTTCCATCCTACTATTTACCTCGAAAATTATTCATTCTCAGATTCTAAAATATAAATTAATTAGACGATCCACTTAAATTTATGTTTCCTTCTAGGATTTTCTTCTAAATTCACATAGATTGTTTCATGTTTTTCTGTGAACTGGGAGTCTGAATGGAGTTGAGAGACTGAGATTGCAATGACTATTGCTCCATTGTGCTTGCCGTCTAATGGTTACAACGCTGTAAAAGGTTAATAGTTTGAAACGTGGTGATTAGCACCCATTGTTCATTGTAGAACTGGTCTTTAAAGCAGTTTGAACGAACTGAAACTATAAGCTTCATGATTATAGGTTTCTAGAAACGCAATGATGAATCATGGAACAGCTGGGTAATGGTTTGAGCCTGAGTAATTTCCCCATTTGTTACTCCAACATTTTTCAATCATTATTCGAATGGGAGAAATTGAATTTACATTGAGTTTTATTAGATTCAAATAATAAAAATCTACTAGTCACCTATTAAGAAAAACAATTATTTTTTGTGTAGTTGAGAAGTTGATATTGTGGTAATTATTCATATTGAATGAAAAAGACTAAGAAATTGTCAAAAAACCACTGATTTATTGATAATTAGAAAGACCCGGTTTCGGTTATTACACCATTGTCAATCTCTGATAAACTGAGAGATATCAGAGATTGACAATGGTGTAATAACCGAAACCGGTCTTTCTAAGTATCAATAAATCAGTGGTTTTTTGACAATTTCTTAGTCTTTTTCATTCAAAACAATTATCAAATTAATCAACTTCTGATCAGACTGTATGTTTGTACAAATATAGTTTTAGTATTGTAGCAGATTTTCTAGCAAAGATTGATCCACCATTTCATCATTTTGTTTTCACCATTTATTCATTTTTTTAAATAAAGATTTGAAAGATTAATGACTCATGAACTTGATTCAGGAAGCGCCACTCAGTCTATAAACCTTATAGTTGCATTTTGATCAAATTCCCTTTGTAGAATATCATAAATTTTGTTTCTTTTCAAATATTTAATTTTCAAATTTTCTCTTTTCTAGGCAGACATGTAATGCTTAATGGAAAACTGCTGCCATGATGTTGGCATGTTGCTGAATTTGAACGATGAAGAAGGGACTCTTGAATATCATAATAATGAGTGATATATCATAATATGACAGTGCTCTATTCTTTATGCACGGTTCAATTCCGAGCCTATTCAGAGGAGAATGAACACAACTTGTTACAAGAACAGAATTGTCAATTGTGAAAATGTTGAATGAGAAAGGTGGAGAAATTTGGGGAATAATAATGATATCTTAAGAGATAATCATGTAGGGGAGATAAGCATGGAGTGAGAGTAATGGATATCCTGAACAATAAATAAATGATAGAATCATTCAACGTTGTATGAGTTGTTCTCAACATTTGTTGTATGTAATTGTAATTTATCTAATATTTTCAGTAATTGATGTTGTAGTTTTAGTTTTTTTGGGAAATAAACATTGATTTATTTATTATTATTTGTATAAATACAACACTTTGTACATAGGGAAACGTGAAATATTCTCATTTTATAGAGAGTGCAGGAGAAGAATGAAGTATGCAGGATTATTTTGGGGAATAATATGTGTGATTAATAACAAGAAAAGGATAGAAGAATTGGAGGATGAAGATTGGAAGGAAAAGAAGAGAAATTACTGATGATTGCTAGAGAGAAAACACTTGAAAAGAGGAAAAGAAGAGGAGGGAGGAGAAGAAGAAGAAGAGAAGAAGAAGAAGAAAAGAAGAAGAAGAAGAAGAAGAAGAAGAAGAAGAAGAAGAAAAGAAGAAAAGGAAGAAGTAGAAGAAAAAGAGTGAAGTACTGTAGAGGATTGTAGAGTAAAACTGGGGTCGTGGCATTCCTTATTAATTGCATTCTACACGGGTGCGCCATATTGCCGTAATGTTCCTGGATGTCACGCGCTCTTGCGGGTGCGTGTAAGCTCTCACATACACTCACACACACACACACACACACACACACACACACACACACACACACACACACACACACACACACACACACACACACACACACACACACCACACACACACACACACACTAACAGACCACGAGCTGCAGTTTTCTGTAGTTTGACATCCGACTCGCTTCCATCTGAGACCCGTGGAAATTGTCTCTCTCCCCCTCTAATGTGCCATACATAGCCTACCCTTGCAAGAGGGGTTCACAGTTACCCCCTTCCACCACCGATTATAGCGCCACAGACTTTTCCAGGCGCTAGAATCCGAAACACGTTTTTAATAACACGTCTGCTGTACCTTCTTTTGGTGAAATCTGGTGCCTGTACATCATTGTATTAGATAGTGTGGTCTGTTACAGCCTATAACAACGTCAGGAGATAAAATTATATTTGGACTAATATTTGTAATAGTTACATTTCTGTTTTGTAATACCATAGTGAAACAATAGCGTAAGTAGATATCCCATGGCATAGGGAATTTATGTCGCAACTTTTACTGTTATCTCAAGCCGATTACTGTCGATTATTGTCAATTTTTACTGTTTTGTTGGGGTGAAAGTGTATGAACGGCACAATTATTTGAGATGTTACCAGTGTCACACAGCTGCAAGAGAAAGAACTACGTGAACTATCGGCTTGGGATAACAGTAAAAGTTGCGACATAAACGCCCTATACCATGGGATATCTACTTATGCTATCGTTTCTCTATGATAATACTTAGATTTAAAACGGTTTCAACTTTTGTAGGCTATAAAGAATTATTAGTAGAGCATACGTTCAATGAACATTCGAAATGTCTGTGCACCAAATTATATTGGGGCTCTTATGCTTATGGTATAAGCATACCATATTACATTACGTTGTATTGTAAGTTTTGTATGATACAAAAGAACAGTAGAGTATACATTAATTAACATACATTCAATAACAATGATCCATGATGATTTACTCAGAGATATGTATTGTATTTTTAAGTACTGTTCGGAATAGATTCTTGTAACACAAAATAGAAGTTCATCTTTAAACGCCCGAAGAAACTTCCTTGATATATCTGTATAGTAATAATGTATGTATATAATGTGATGCGATCTTTGAAGAGAAAGAAAATATTAATTCATTAGTATTTTTTCTTCATTTTATTATTGTCATGAGAATGTGAGCTGGATTTACAAAAAAAAATATCATGAAAATTATTGAATACATTATAGATTGTAATTTCTATGTTTTACCTTATCCAATTCAATTAGAATACATGTGATAGCATAATTTTTATGTTCATAGGTTTTCTTGACAATATTGTACTTCAATATCCATTATGCGAGTATGGCTATACTCCGTGCAAATCTTCTTCAGACTTGGAGGAATTTGCGACGCAGAGAAATGGAGGGAGATCAGCCGATTGCAGTGTTGGAGTGAATCATAGGTGGAAGCGCAGTTGCCAATTTGTCGAATAGAGTCAGTCAAGTCTGTGATTGCAGAGAGGAAACTTCCTTAGTTTAACATGAGCGCTTGAATACTGGAAATTAGAGAACGCTACCCGGTAAACAACGGAAACATAGCCGCTGTTGTATCCCTGCCACTGTATGCCTTCTCTGCTGCGCAGTGCGCATGTCCATCCGAAGTCGGAAGTTAATTTGAATGGAGTATAATTTCTTGAGTACAGCTTACTACAATTACTTTCAAGCTAACATATTTCTCATTTTATTCAAAAAATTATAATGATTTACACATTTGACTCCATAAATCGATAAGAGTAGAGTATCATAGTAATAGCATAGAGAAACAATGGCATAAGTAGATATCCCATGGTTTAGGGCGTTTATGTCGCAACTTTTACTGTTATCTCAAGCCGATAGTTCATGTGATTATTTCCCGTGAATCTGTGTGACACTGGTAGTCTCTCATATTGTGCAGTTCATACACTCTCCCTGGCCTTAGGCTAGCTACACACACATCGATTTTTGTTCGTTCGATATTTTGTCGTCCATATAAATTTAATTAGATTGAACAGATGATTTCAAACAGATGATGTTTGTCAAGTTCCATTTAATCAGATGGAATTCATAAGGACGGTAAAATATCGTACGAACAAAAATCGATGTGTGTGTAACTGACTTAACAAAACAGTAAAATTCGACAATAATCAACAGTAATCGGCTTGAGATAACAGTAAAAGTTGCGACATAAACACCCTATACCATGGGATATCTACTTATTCTATTGTTTCACTATGGTAATAGTACATCATTCTGTTTTATCTAGAATCATCAGAATACTTTCAAGAGTCAATATTAGATTTGGCAGAGCATCATGTCGGTCCAATTCTAATTTCGGGGGAGATATAATTAGAACAGGTATTTAATTGAACGAATTCCAGAGATAGAGCTCTGTTGGGGGTGGGGACAAAAATAGTGCTCCGAATACAGCAGCAGCAGCAGAGGCACCTTATTTTGCATAATTGCATCGGTTATAAGCAGAGTTGGCAAACATTAGATTATAATTTAGATGGGGATATGCGCCCACGGCTACGATGCCGTTGTGCCTAAATAGGCAAGAAGTAAAGGTCCGGCCCTGTAGATAGGGGTGGTTCCACAAGGGGCGGAGGGTTCGAGCCCGGGAGAATTCTAGAACTGGGTAATAGTGGAACGTGCGCGGCTTATAGGTGGCCCCATTTCATTATGAATTCTATGCTGGGGCGCTCCCACTATCACCCATTTTCAGAATATATTCGACGCGCAAGGGGTGGTAGTGTTAGGGGAACCCTTCCCCACCTACCCTCTTCCACTGTCCATCGGGATGAAACACGTAGCAAAAGGGTTATGAGACCCGTTTTCAACCCCTGGACCTCCATCGGCAAATACCCGCTATTTTATCGTCCAACCCCCCATAATCGATAAATCCTTCTGACAGATATGGCAAGCTGCAATTACAGTGGCTTCGTTTCATTATTAGAAACAATGTTCCCAATATGTAGATGAGTTTTGCAGTTACATTGAAGCTTTCCGAGGATCACAAAACCATTTTTGTGATTTTGAAATGCTTGTACGTTTTCACAAATGCCATCAAAACAGGCAATTTGATGCAGATATGGATGAGTTTTGGGATAACATTGAAGCTTTCCGGGAATGCAGAAACGGTACCCTTGAATTATTGATGGTACGTTGTTTATGGGTTATTAGAGAGCAAATTGACGAGAAAGTTACACACAAAATACATCATCTGAAAATATCTATACATCAACACTCTATGTATATATCACCCCACACAGGCTATAGTGAGGTCCACGTTATAATGACAGTATTTGATCAACTTTGGTTTTGCTATCCTTGTCTATCATTCGACAAAGCCGGTGGTACTATCCCTTTCTAGGTCCGCAGTGATGCCAATTATGTTTTTGACAGTGTAGAAATATAATCAATTAATGAAGAGAATCGGCATCGCTATTCTTCTATCTTTATCCACTGTCATATTAACGTGGACCTCACTATAGGCCTCGGGGCGTTTTTTGTTTTATTCATTCTTATAAAAGAATCTTATTTTGTTACATCATTATTACTGTACATTTCTATGTTTCGATGATAAGAAACAGATTTTCCTGTTATTGTACTAGTTTTTGGATGAATAAAATATTTTTCATTTCATTTCAACATAAATTATCTATAATAAAAAGATTACATAAACCTGATTTGTATTTCTGAATTTGAATCATTGTTGATCATAAATCTCAGGAAAGAGAAATATCAGTATTGTCATAGACATTGCACTCAATGACTTTTTCAGTGTTTTATTGATTCAATGATAAACAATTATTTTTTGAAATAGTTTTCATTTAGAAATGATAGTGAAGACTTACAATCAAGCTACAAATGGTCCCAATTGTCTAATTGTATCAGAGAGAAAATACAAGACTATTTTCTTCCGTATTGCATTCTTGAAGACGCTGTCATCGATGAAACAGGAAAGGTGGATTCGAAATCTTTTAGAATCTTCTCTGTAGATTGAGAATGAGCTCCTGTAGATTAAATTATGATTCTACTTTAACCAACTGTAACAATTTCAAGTTTTGGTAGGGAGCAATATTGGACTAGTAGCTTAATCACAAACCAATTAATAGTTTAAATAACAGAAAATCAATTGATTCTACTTCAACCAACTGTAAGTTTGGATTCTTGGAACACAGAATACTGTATAGAATCAAGAATAACCTACTTTGCATTGAGCGAATATGATCAGTTCATCATACTTTGATTACCCCACGACAGAATATTATGTGTGGAGCACTTACTTGACAATAATTATTTAGTTAATAGACTGTGACAGAGGATAAACTGAGTATAAAAAAGGAAGAGAGATAAAAATCTTAGTACCCTTTTTGAAATATTTCAAAAAGGTTACTAAGATTTTTATTTTTCTTTCTATTTCTATAAAAGTAGCTCTAGCCTATACAAAAAGAGATGAGTATAAAATAATACAACTGAACAAATAAATTAGAACGGTGTTGACTTATCCCAAGAGTTCCAATGTATTCCAATTCTAACCAATTTTAAATCCTTTGAAAAAAACATTTTTCAAGAAATCCAATGTTGAAGAAGTGATTGAACGGATACTTCTTACGAACATTTTTTATATTTTCCGTGGAAATAAAATTGAATTTCCTATTCCATCTCAAATAGACAGAGAGAGTAATCCTTGATCGACATTAAGTCTGTTGAATAGATAGATAGTCATTATTTCAAATGCAGATTCAATGCAATGAAAAACTAAACGTTTTCAAAATATATATAATGATGAAAAATTGCTCGAAGTTTTTTCCTTGTTTTCAATTCGACCAAGTTGCAAAATGCCAACTCATTGTACCACCAAAGTTGTAAATTGTTTGAACAATTTAAAATCTATAAATCTCCCTGAGTAATCGGAAGTAGTGGGGAAGTCCGAAAAATCTTTATAGGCAGTAAAGTTTTATCGGATAAGGTGTTTGAAGCTGTTAATTTATAGCGCTACTTAAACTATTTTATCGCCCATAAAACGCCTTAAAAGGCTGATTTCGACCAGTGATTAACGGAAGAGCAGAAGTTACAAATGTGACTCAGGGGAGATGACACTTATGTTTACTAGTGCTCATGCTTTTTCGCTGAAGTTGCTATGTCTTGGTGCTTCTTGATATTTTTGAAACTTGATATTTTTCTACAGTGCTCACCCCAACGCCTTACTGGAAACTTCAAGTAATTCGTTTATTATTTTGGACTAGAGGGTAACTATGAAACTGACGGATCAGATATAGGAAGGTTCCTGTAGTCGCAAATTGAAAAATGTGGTTTCCGTTTTCTGTGCTGTAGTCTAGGAACTCTGGACTCCCCGGCTAGCGATTTTTTAATCAAGCCGTAAATGTGTGTTTTTATATATTGTATTGTGTTAACTCGTAAAATAAAGCATTATTTCTATTCTATCTATAGTCTAGAAGCACTTGGGCGAGGATGAAACCGGAATTTCACTAGGCACATATTTTTGAATGCTGATTGCTCATTCAAATGCGCCACCACAATACTCCAATCAACAACCTAAAAATAATTAATTCACTCAGTTTCAGAAACGATATAAGTCCCTTTCCCCATTCTTATACCTCCCTGTTAAGATTAAAATTGAGAACTGGAATTTTAACTAACAACTGGAATTTGGAGGATATCCATAACTTTGATGATTCTCAACAATATGAAGCTTTGTTTCTAGTAGGCTCACAATACAGCTCCAGTAGATATGGTCGAGCTATGAAACTTACTAATCAGTCATAACTTGATTGTACTTTCCATTGTAGGTCCACAAAATCCTTGTTTCTATGAATCATCAATTATTGAAAATTTATATTATAGATTGCATACGATGTGATGGACCTTTTAGAAGCTACGTCACTTGCGAAATAATCAATAACCCTTGTTCACAATGAGTTCTATAGGTCATAGAGATGGGGATCACCTACTCAAATTTTAGTGTTCCCAATACTTTCATAAAACCATCGATAACGACATATCAAAGCAAGAAGCGAGCGGCCACGTATTTAAAAGGTGAACCCATTGTGAAGAGTCGATAAGAGCTTTTCACTCCAAATTTAGGAGACATTTCCAGTCTTGTTTCTTTCAGTTTTGTTTTGGCTGCGAGATAGTCGTCGATCTTCCAGAGAATTGGCGCGAGGGGAGGGAGAGAGAAATAAATGAGAATGGGTGGCAGCAGAGTAGAATGGAGTGAGAGGGAAGATGAAAGAGAGACGTATTCGAGGTTGGTGAGGGGTGGGGAGAGGCCATTTTACGACCCACAGGTGCACTTAAACCTCATTTTACGAGCGACAGTAAAAGCGAAACATTATTATTCCTTGAGCCTCTCGAAAAAAGCGTGGATAGCTGAGGATGGTGTAGTGTAGACCTGTGGTGGGGGGGATTGGAGCACAACCTCCGATACAATATTCTCTCTAATAATATAATTACATAGATTTTCATTTACAGCGAATGCGCTTTCCATCTTGAGCCTGACATTAAAGTGTACCTGACGATCAATTTCCTGCCAGTAAAAGTAATAATGTAAACCGGTCTAAAGCCTGTGTAAAGTCTAGTAATGTCTAGGTACCCCGTGGACCAATGGCAGTCAAGTGAGAGATAATGTCGAAAGGAGAAGATTACTACAAGGGGTGAGCGGTAGGGGGGAGGAGAGCGCCACAATACGTAATTAAAGCCGTAAAAGCTTCTGGAGTCCAACATGGCTCTATTCTGACTCCCTCTCAGTTCTTCGTTCACATCAATCAGGCGCGGTCTCTCCTTCAGTTTCTTTTTTCCGAGCGCAACTGCCAATAATCTCTCTCGAAACGCGTATTATCAACTGTTTACGCCCGCTGAGACGACTTTGTAGCACGAGAAATTGACGTAACACTGTAAAAACAGTACCTTACTGCTGGAAAAGTACATCTTCCGACCGCGGTAACGAAGATATCAACCTTGCTGGCACATCATCGTTTGCTCCACTGTTACTCCTTTCTCTTCTTATTTTTCTGCTCACAAGTTCATGACTGTGACATTAAGATGGGTCTCAAGGATTTCACATCTTTCCCTGTTGACAACAATGTTAGGCTCTTCATGTAACTGAGATAGCGCAATCTTTTCACTATCAACTCCAATCATGTCTGCTAATCAACCTGGGAGCGTTATCATTCTATCAACTCCCATCATTTGAGAGTTGAGTGTAAGAGAGGGCCGACTGCGCCCTATCTTCACTTCTAGAAAAAATAAAGGCAGTCATCAATTCTGCTATCAACCTGGGAGTGTTATCATTCTATCTCCATGATTTTAATGTTGATTACTATTCATGGAGCACGTGATATCTCTTCTGATAGAGACTTGAGAAATTATTATTATAAGCGTATGGCTTTGAATGGTGGGGAGACCCAAGGGTAGTTCCACCTCGCCGTATATAGTTCAAAGTTCCCTAATGGGAAACCGGACACTAAGGTTATAGTCAGCACAATACTTTAAATTTACACTTTTCGGAATAAAGTTCATTCAGATGTTAAAAAGTCTAAACATATACAAAACCGGAACAAAACCCAAAACCACTAAGACAAATTTAGAAAATATTAAATTTAGACAATAAATTTATAGCCGAAAATGTACAGCACGTTACAATTTTGCCATCGCAACCACTTGAGAAATGAATCATGCCCAGGGCTAGAAATGAACCATGCCCAGGGCTTTCTGGTAGCTTCTAAATGAACTATATTATAATGAAGCTTAGGAACGCTTTTTAGAAAGTTTCAAGTCTCTTGAATCAAATATACTTATTGAAATGCTTCTAAGTGTAGTCACATTCTCATCGACTTTTGGATGTACGATTTTTGACGTCCCTTTAAATTCTATTAGATTGAACATAACTTTACAAATATAACATGTGATCATGTGTTTGTCAAGTTCCATTCAATCTGGTAGAATTTATAAGGACGGCCAAAAAATCTCTCGTCTGAATATCGATCTGTGTAATTGGCTTAACTTCAAGGCGTACCCGTACTGGCAAATTCCCCATTTAAACTACAGTTTTGAGTTATAAACATAAATAGGATTTTCGGAGATTAGTACTATGCTTCAAAGATTAATTGCGTTCAGGTTTCAACATTTACTACATGTTTTTTTTTTGTGTAGTTGAGAAGTTGATATTGTGGTAATTATTCATATTGAATGAAAAAGACTAAGAAATTGTCAAAAAACCACTGATTTATTGATAAATAGAAAGACCGGTTTCGGTTCTTACACCATTGTCAATCTCTGATAAATGAGATTGACAATGGTGTAATAACCGAAACCTGTCTTTCTATTTATCAATAAATCAGTGGTTTTTTGACAATTTCTTAGTCTTTTTCATTCAATTTACTACATGTAATGATCTCAATCACATTTTTTCTTGATATCCATTTAAAATTAATTACTCAGAAAATTACCATTTCAATAGAAAATGTAATTCAAAATCGGAATGTCACACTTGGTGAGTTTTGCCTGACTACAAAACAGAAAATATAGCTCACCAGTTCCTAAATAATTTTTCCTCCACCTACTATCAAAAATCTCATTTTACACCCTGGAATCGAATACTAAAGTACTACTTTTCCTCCCATGGGACTAAAAATAATTCCCAGCGGGAAAAGTGATCACTTTTACTCCAAAGGGAGTAAAAATAAACCCATAAGATTAACATGGGAAGAAGTCCGACAACGCCGCGATTGAAGAATGAGGAATGTGGCAACACTGTCGTGGTCGGTAGAGGAAAAGTAAAAGAGCTCTATTTCGATCTTTGGAATATTTTAGCTCTAGGAAATAAGTAGCTCTATTTCAATTGTTAGGTTATGTTCAACCGTTGGTGGATATGAAAAAGTACACACCTCTAACGTCATCGGCATCTCTACGAGAGCGTTCATCTAAAGGTACGTTTTTGTTTATGCGAACTTTTCCGCAGTCGACGACGGCAAGCATTGTTGACATTCATATTGTCCAAATTTCAAGTGTGCTAAAAGAGCTCTATTTCGATCTTTGGAATATTTTAGCTCTAGGAAATAAGTAGCTCTATTTCGATTGTTAGGTTATGTTCAACCGTTGGTGGATATGAAAAAGTACACACCTCTAACGTCATCGGCATCTCTACGAGAGCGTTCATCTAAAGGTACGTTTTCGTTTATGCGAACTTTTCCGCAGTCGACGACGGCAAGCATTGTTGACATTCATATTGTCCAAATTTCAAGTGTGCTAAAAGAGCTCTATTTCGATCTTTGGAATATTTTAGCTCTAGGAAATAAGTAGCTCTATTTCGATTGTTAGGTTATGTTCAACCGTTGGTGGATATGAAAAAGTACACACCTCTAACGTGGATATGAAAAAGTACACACCTCTAACGTCATCGGCATCTCTACGAGAGCGTTCATCTAAAGGTACGTTTTCGTTTATGCGAACTTTTCCGCAGTCGACGACGGCAAGCATTGTTGACATTCATATTGTCCAAATTTCAAGTGTGCTAAAAGAGCTCTATTTCGATCTTTGGAATATTTTAGCTCTAGGAAATAAGTAGCTCTATTTCGATTGTTAGGTTATGTTCAACCGTTGGTGGATATGAAAAAGTACACACCTCTAACGTGGATATGAAAAAGTACACACCTCTAACGTCATCGGCATCTCTACGAGAGCGTTCATCTAAAGGTACGTTTTCGTTTATGCGAACTTTTATTTAATTATTCAATATACAAATTATTCATTGTTATAGGTATTGGTGTAGGTGGAGGAAAAATGTTGTGTGCATCACGGGACTAAAGTACTTATTCTCCCTCAGGGAAATTGTCGCCCTCGGCTACGCCATCGGGCGACAACAGTTTCCCTCAGGGAGAAGAAGTTGCACTTTAGTCCCTAGATGCACAAATAACTATTATTACTGCCCATTAATAATTAATGTTTGTGGGGAGCAAAACTTACGAAAGATGGTTAGTGAATTATGCTTGATGAGGCTCTGTGTTGATGAGGATCAACAACTCATTAAAGATGGTTAGTGAATTATGCTTGATGAGGCTCTGTGTTGATGAGGATCAACAACTCATTAAAGATGGTTAGTGAATTATGCTTGATGAAGCGCTGTGTTCATGCGGATCAAAACCTCATTAAAGATGGTTAGTGAATTATGCTTGATGAAGCGCTGTGTTCATGCGGATCAAAAACTCATTAAAGATGGTTAGTGAATTATGCTTGATGAAGCGCTGTGTTCATGCGGATCAAAAACTTATTAAAGATGGTTAGTGAATTATGCTTGATGAGGCTCTGTGTTCATGCGGATCAAAAATTCATTAAAGATAGTTAGTGAATTTTGCTAGGCCATGATTCGATTCCTTGAAAACTAACCGACTTTGGTAAATTTTGCCAGACAAGAAAAATGTGTCTAGCAACTTAGTGAGATCTAATAGAATGGAAAAATAGGAATAATAATTAAAGATATGACTTTGTGAGTTCTGCTTACTCAAAGAACTACATTTCTCAAGCCTATTGAAATACATAACTGAAAATGTACAATTTTGTAGTTAGTGAGTTTTGCCAGAACGTGGACGATGTAATGGAAGAGATTGGATAGAAAAAAATCCAAATTCATTTATCAGTTACTCTACAAGTACCAATTTTCACAATATAAATACATTTTATTCATTTATTTATTTACAATCCAAATGACACTAATGTAATAACATTGAAAGATGAAATAATAGGGTAGTCAGTCCTTGTGCTATTTTCTTCCGAATTTATAAGTGACAAAGTCCAAGATAAGGTTAGAATTTCACGTGTACAATTTTTATGAGATTTTAGTCCAAAATAAACATTTAAACTATAAATTTTGAATTTAGATGGTTTGAATTAATAAATTAATTAGAAAAATTCACTCAATGACCACTTGTTATGAATAATATTGAGTTACTTAAGAAAATTTGGAACCATTCAAGAAACACAAACTTATAACATGAATTAACATTTTTACAGGAACAACAATAATCGTCACAGCTACTCATTTAACAGATAACGAGAAACTAGTTTCGGCTCTCACACCCCTATAAATCTTTAGTGATAGAATTTCATGAGTGGAAATCAAGATTTGATAATTGTTTTAAGGTCGAAATTTATTTCTTATTGGTGATACATCTTATTATATTAAAGCTGCATTCCTTATATTACAATACTAATTCTAGTACATTTCAATACTAATTCTAGAATTAGTATCCACGATACCAATTCCAATCCAATTGATGTCAAGACTGATATTCAAATACTTTGGAATCAAATAATATTCAGTACTCTGAGCTTGGAACAGGAAATTACTGTTTAGAGGAGTAAAATGTATTATTAAAATGTGCTTGTTGAAGTGCAATACCTAAAATAAGGAAGTCATTCTCATGAACTTTCATCTGAAGGAGTAGAGGAACACGAATCATGAAAAATTTTCGGATTACAAGTCATTTTTCAAATGGAATGATTCGATTAACGAATTTTTCCATATTAGAAATGACCGAATTCCCTTCACCATTGAAATAGTACAGCAAAATTGGTACTAAGCAGTACTCCGGATCACCTCCAATCTAAATTACCCTAAATTACGGTAATCCGAATGATTGATTTGGCATTCAAATTCAAGCTACTGTGGTTTGAATTCATAATATTGCCTGATAAGTTGAAATTAATCTTCATAAAAGAAGTAAAACAGGACTTGCCCCGGGTCTGGTTTTCCGTGATAAGCTACAATTGTAGAACACGAAGGTGTCAAGGTATATGTACATACTATGGTTAGACGGAGCCATTCAGGGCAGAATGCGCTATTCTACGGTACAGTAACAGTAAAGTTCACTAAAATGTTGCCTCTGATTCAGTTGTATAGGGCGAGAAATCACGAAAAATGCCCTGGCTCCAACCGAAATCGTGGACCTACTGTCAACAAAAATAATGAAATTTGAGGGACGAATTATTCATTTATTCACTTCAATTCTAATTTGGAAATTTGTTGGATTTGAATGCCACTTCAACCTATCACATTTAGTTGAATTGAAGGGCAATTGGTGTAGAACGAAGGACACATATTCTCATAAGAATAAATTAATGAAGTCTTTGTAATGAAACGTACAAAACTATCATCAAATTCGTTGAGATTTCTTATTCATTAACACTTTATCAGATCTCCTCATACTACAGCTCATTCTTCTCAGCTCGTCAAGGCGGTTCAAAATCATGTATTAAACTTAAATTTGATGAAAAAATCATCTTTTAGTGTATTTCAGCCCCTATTTTAATACACAGAAAAATGGCCAATTTCTATATTCAAAACTGTGTATCTCGTTAACCCGAAATGATAAAAAATGGTACTTGGTCTTCATTTGAAAAACAGAATCTCCTCTTTCGTGCCAGGTGAATGAATTTTGTAAAAATATAATCATGAGGTAAGATATCCCTGTGAAAATGAGGCAAATTTCTTGATTTTTTGAATCAAACGTATCTTACCTCATGACTATATTTCTACAAAATTGGTCAACAGCTATCGGCCAATTGTAGGCCTTTCCTCGTACTGTGTATGTTTACTCAGCGTTCAGTTCACTGGAGATTGATAATGTTGTAACAACGGAGAAAAGTATCTAGAATTGTTTCAATTGATTAGTGGTTTTGACAAATCAATTAGTTTTTATCCAACATCTCATCGTGAATCTTGAATCTCATCGTGAATCTTCTATTCAATCTATCATTCACCATTTTACATATCTATCATTCACCATTTTACATGTCTATCATAACCATTCCCTAATGGATCTCCAATCGTATATTCCATTAAAATAATGTGACCACCTTCTTCATGAATCATTTCCACTCCTTATAGAGGTAATTCGCTAGATCATTCACTGCAGATAAAACTCATAAAACCTATTAAATGAAAGAACAACATAAATATTGATAACATCTATTATTTCATGATATTGATTTTCTTTAATCAACTGTATTGTATTGTATTAAATTATCTTTAATATCATTTGTGTAACAGAATTTGTTATGTGAGTTATGTAATTGAATAAAACTTGATTTGATTTGAACTAGCTACTAGCTTGATTTGAATTATTCTAGTATACAACTATTCTAATTTCCAATGTATTTCTAGTAATAGATTGCCATCACACTATCAAATAAAAATTATCCTATAGGTTTGTCCTAAGGATCTATTATGTCATGATATTGATTTGTTTTAATCAACTGTATTGTATTTGTATTGTATTCGATGATCTTTAATATAATTTGTGTAACGAAATTTGTTATATAACAATTGAATAAAATTTGATTTGAACTGGCTTCTAGCTTGATTCCAATTACTCCAGTATTCATACTATTCTAATTTCCAATGGAATTCTAGTAATAGTTTGTCACCACACTACCAAAGATGAATGATCAAATAGGATGAATATCTAAATCGTATATATTTTATTATACATTGAATGGCAGATTATAATATTCAAAACACTGACCTCTGACAGGTACAAGATATAGAAAATTCCCACAGATGTATTGGTGGGACTTGGGCAGTACGAAACAGTCTGACATTTAATCGAATTTATAGTGTATTATAATCGGTGTCATGAGAACACTCAACTTCCCACAGAAACTTGCAGAATTCAGTAAACTCATGGGATACTAGCTGATTTGAATTTTTGAAAGTTGCTCGTTCAGTCATAAGTCATAGCAGAGACAAGAAATATAGTTTATCCTTTATCCTCACGCTTATCCTTCATCTTTGGTCATAGTCACTGCTTAGTACCTATAAATTTCTCTCTAGATCCTCAGAAAGCGAACCCCAAGGACATCAAAGTAAGGTGTGAAGATATCTCTGTAATTTCCAGAAATTGAGTTATTTTTCCAATATTGTTATCGAATCAATCGATGAGAGCTACTGATAAAATTATACTGATAAACCATGCAAGCTCTGTTGAAACATGGTAGGAACATCAAAGTAAGGTGTGAAGATATCTCTGTAATTTCCAGAAATTGAGTTATTTTTCCAATATTGTTATCGAATCAATCGATGAGAGCTAATGATAAAATTATACTGATAAACCAAGCAAGCTCTGTTGAAACATGGGAAGATGGAAGGTGAATTGGAGATCTCATGTATAAATATTTATAGTTCATAATCATTAAAATTCCAGTGACGATAAATTTTCAAGTTCCGTAGAATGGAAACAAACATAGCGGCTTCATGAATAAAACAGCAGAAGCCGTCAGGTCTTGAGAATTTATTACGACAATAAAATCAGGTTTTCGTGTACTTTTTCGGATTCTTAACAGAGCTATGATAGTGAGAAGATGTACATGTGCTGCTATTCGTTTGAATGGAATGAATTTGAAACGCTTAGATTGCCATGCACTGTGAAATTGGAAAAATTCATCTTAATCCTGTTTGAACGTTCGAGTTATCCCAGTGATTAACTTGAGAATAAGGTAATGTTTTGAAAAGGCATTCAGAGATTGTGGAACTTCATGATTCATAAATTTGAAATTTGATTCATAATTGAGCAGATAAATAAATTACTAACTTGAAATGAAATCAAAATTACTGTTGTACATTATTCATTGCTATATAGGTTACAATATCATTCTCAACTATGAATGACTGGGAAAGGAACAACAGGCTTGAAGCCCAAAACTGTTCCTTTCCCAAATTTAGATAGAAATTGTCCAAAAATAGGTTATATTCACACTAATTGAACGAACGTTAGCGAGTTTCTGCTTGTGAATCAAAGCCGAATCATATAAAGTATACTGGTACGACCTAGTCACTGGTGCCACCTACAGGCAGGATTGAGAATCACAACAGTAGCGTTCCAATCCACCAATCAGAAGAGGGTATGGAGAGCTGAGAGGCGTGGCTTGCTGTCATTGGTCCATTATTCTTACGTCATGATTTTGGTGCTCTCTATTGATCCTACACTCACTAACTCACTCTTTCACTCACTTTCTCACTCTCTCACACTCCCTCTCTCTTTCTCTCTTTCTCTCTCTCTTCAATAATTATTTTCTTAGTCTATATCATGTAAATTCATCTATAATTTTGCTGTATTGTAAGCTATTGTATATAAGTGTATAATACAGTATATATTGTAATCTACATAAATAAAGTACTCAATCAATCAATCTCTTCAAGTACAGAAAGAATATTCTTGAGTATCATTTCCCAAGAATTGACCAATTATCTATATTGAGTAGCCTATAGAGTTCTATTGATTCACATATATTTATTATTGTCTTGTTATTTTGTAATCTCTCACATTATCGCACTAGAGTTCTGAATTGGTGTAACCGTTGAAAATCAAATAAATAAATATGACCTCAAGTAGCAAATTTGAAAATCAGTACAATTGGCATGAGAGAGTTCTCCAGCCTAGGGGCTTACTAGTATTGTGAATTCTGCTTGTGAATCAAAGCCGAAATCATATAAAGTACGACCTAGTAACTGGTGCCACCTACAGGCAGGACTGAGAATCACAACAGTAGCGTTCCAATCCACCAATCAGATGAGGGTATGGAGAGCTGAGAGGCGTGGCTTGCTGTCATTGGTCCGTTATTCATACGTCATGATTTTGGTGCTCTCTATTATTCTAGCTCTCTTCTACATTATATACTCTCTCTTTCTCTTCAAGTGGGATATTGATGGGAAGGATATTCTTGAGTATCATTTCTCATGAATAGACAAATTACACGTTTCGAGTAACCTATACTTTTTTTTTTATTCAAATTATATTTATCATTCTCATTTAAATTGTTATTATTCCATTGATGTCTTGATCCAATGTTTCATGTTATAAATTTTCAGTTATTCAGTAGAATTCTATTATTATTTATTGTTTGATAATCAACATTTATAGTGAAGACATTGGTAAGAAACATAGAGAGTGAAATCGTGCTCTCTCATGAACTGACACTTTACTCTAGAATTAATTTTCTATTGGATGTTATTGTTTGAATTATAGAATAATTTGTGCATGTATTTCTGTAATTTATTTAACTGTATTTGTATGGCTAGTCCGTGAACAAATAAAATGATTATTTATTTATGTATTTATTATTGTCTTGTTATTTTGTAATCTCTCACATTATTGTACTAGAGTTTCAAATTAGTGTAACCGTTGGAAATCAAATGAATAAATATGACCTTAAGTGGCGAATTTGGAGATCAGTACAATTAGCATGAGCGAGTTCTCCAGCCTAGGGGCTCACTAGTATTGTAAATTCGATTATATTCATATATTATGTGAGTTGGATGATCAGGAAACGAGCTATGACATTGGAAGAGACCATGGAAACGAGAAAATAACTCTATTAAGGAAACCTTCAAACATACTGGGAAATATTCCAGATGTTTTACACGGAGAACTCACAATACGGGTAGCCCAAAATACAAAAAACCCGCACTTATATTCTGATGATATTGCTAGATAACATTGATGTCGATGTAAGATAATATTGTTTTCCTACAGTTACGTTGAAAAGTGGCCATTGCTGCACTGATTACAGAACGCAAAGAATCACTTTTCCGCTCTAGTGCGGGAAAAATTTTCCTGCACTCCAGATTTGCAACATGGCAACGCAAAATACTTAGTAGGTTATATGGAGCAACAGTGCAGCAAAATCAAAATGAAGTTGGTAACAGTGACTGGGCTGCTATAGTGAGCAGAGGTGCAACGAAGCACAACGCGCTAATTATTAGTATTAGATATTATAACCAAGGACAACATTTTTATTCAATTTGACAATAAATTAAGGTTTTTATCAATAATAAAATTACACAGAAAAACATTTGATGCATTTCATGCAATTTTACCCATAATTACTCACTTTTCATATTCAATGGTAACTGTAGGAAAAACTTAATGTGAAATACGTGCGCAAAGTTCCTCTGCTGCACTCAAGAAACCATTCCGCCCTCGCCTACGGCTCGGGCGTAAACGTTTCTTTCGGTGCAGCAAACTGTCACTTTGCGCACTAGTTGCACAAATAACTATTGTCGTGTGCTTCATGTTATAGACAAGGGACGTAATTTCCAGCTTATTGTAGGCTACCATTTTTTATTGAGTAGAGTTCTATTGAAATTTAACAGGATGATAGAAATCATATTTTGATAGAAATCAACGTAATTCCGATATTCAGATAGAAATCAACGTAATTCCCAGCGTATTGTAGGCTACCATTTTTTGTTGAGTAGAGTTTTATTGCAATTTTCAAACAGGATGATAACAATCATATCTATATCATCAATTTTCAATTTTGGAAACCGATTAATTAATATTTTATTTGAAGCTTCTCACTTAATTTACCTCTACCAACATTCAGAAAAACATTCATTAATTATTATTAGCGTATGGCTTTGAATGGTGGGGAGGACCCAAGGGTAGTTGCACCTCGCCGTATATAGTCCAAAGTTCCCTAATGGGAAACCGGACACTAAGGTTATAGTTTAAGGACACTTAAAGCTTAAGGCTTTAAGCTTAAAACACTTTAAGCTTAAGGACACTTTTCACTTCGGAATAAAGTTCATTTTGATGTTAAAAAGTCCAAACATATATTAAACCGAAACAAAACATTAATAATTAGTCTTCATTCATCAAACATCTATTTCCACTTTCCTATGAATTATTTTTTTCCTTTCTCTCTCCTTTCTTCATAAAGTATTTCTATTTTTCATTAATTCTTTCAGAAATGTTATTTTTCTACCTCTATCATTCAAGTACTAATGTGATACTAATCAACTAATCATACGTCCTACAGTATCAAATATCCCTTGGAAAGAAACTGCTATGTTCTATTTCCTCTTTCCCTATGAATTATTGCAACTTCCACCAGGGATATCAAAGATATCACATCAATTCTTCTCAGTTCTGCACTACCTCCGTAAACAAAGCCATAGTGCATGACAGGTGGTTGATGGTGACGTCAGCACAGATAGGTAACGTCACCAATAAAAACACTAGCTGATATAGAACAGCTGAAATCAACAAATTTCTATTGGTGTCGGAGCCCTACCTGTGCTGACGTCACCAGAATGCACTATGGCTTTACAGATGGAATTAAATATAGAATGCATTTATTCGAATGCTAATTAATATATAATTATTATTTAACGAAAATCCTGAATAAATGCTGCAAATCACCCCGAAGACCTCTGCTACTGCAGACATTGACAACAGGGTTAACAGCTAGATGGAAATTCGATGAGAACTACTATCCAAAAATTAGTTGCCAGCCCGGGAAAATGAAATACTCTTGGAGCCTCACGTTGGGATCCAATTATTGAATCATAAAATCATCAATGATTGAGTTTTAATTTCAGTAGAATGACCGTAATTATGAACGATTGTTGAGAGCGTTATCACCATAGCTGCATAGCAACTTAAAACTGTAATAACAGTAACCTATAAAAACGGTTCTAGTAGGTGGTTGCTAGGCAACCAAAGCTTGCTTTGCTAAGATCGTTCTCAATATTCTTTCATGCATACCAGTCTCAATTTCAGCAAACAATTATAATGTACAAGTTGTGCTATATTTTCATTCGAATATTTGTACGGGTCTCCAACTTTTTAATCTATAAATTATTAAGGAGAAGAACAATATATAACTTATATAACTTCTCCCACATCAAGAAGCTGAAATTAATTAATTTATAAGACAATCTTACTCAGAACAAGGACTTTGTTTGAAAATAATATCAGTACTATAGGGGAAATTTTGGAGGGGCTATAAACAATTATAATGTACAAGTTGTGCTCTATTTTCATTAGAATATTTGTACGGATTTCCAACTTTATTATCTATAAATTATTAAGGAGAAGAACAATATATAATAACTTATATAACTTCTCCCACATCGAGAAGCTGAAATTAATTAATTTATAAGACAAACTTACTCAGAACAAGGACTCTGTTTGAAAATAATATCAGTGCAATAGGGGGAATTTTGGAGGGGCTTGAGTGAACTTGAGAAAACCGGGTGTTAGCAATTAGAAGTGGGGCCGTATTATTTAAGGGATGACAACAATGTAACATCCCTAAGGATAAATAAGGAAGGGAACTTCTTAGAGACGATAGGGCTAGGGACAATCCTGGGAGGGTGAGATACATGTGCACAAGATGGTGTCTGTATTATGTTTACTATGTCTAATTAATATATAATTATTATTTAACGAAAATCCTGAATAAATGCTGCAAATCACCCCGAAGACCTCTGCTACTGCAGACATTGACAACAGGGTTAACAGCTAGATGGAAATTCGATGAGAACTACTATCCAAAAATTAGTTGCCAGCCCGGGAAAATGAAATACTCTTGGAGCCTCACGTTGGGATCCAATTATTGAATCATAAAATCATCAATGATTGAGTTTTAATTTCAGTAGAATGACCGTAATTATGAACGATTGTTGAGAGCGTTATCACCATAGCTGCATAGCAACTTAAAACTGTAATAACAGTAACCTATAAAAACGGTTCTAGTAGGTGGTTGCTAGGCAACCAAAGCTTGCTTTGCTAAGATCGTTCTCAATATACTTTCATGCATACCAGTCTCAATTTCAGCAAACAATTATAATGTACAAGTTGTGCTATATTTTCATTCGAATATTTGTACGGGTCTCCAACTTTTTAATCTATAAATTATTAAGGATGAGAATAATATGTAATAACTTATATAACTTCTCCCACATCAAGAAGCTGAAATTAATTAATTTATAAGACAATCTTACTCAGAACAAGGACGTTGTTTGAAAATAATATCAGTACTATAGGGGAAATTTTGGAAGGGCTATAAACAATTATAATGTACAAGTTGTGCTCTATTTTCATAAGAATATTTGAACGGATTTCCAACTTTATAATCTATAAAATATTAAGGATGAGAATAATATGTAATAACTTATATAACTTCTCCCACATCGAGAAGCTGAAATTAATTAATTTATAAGACAAACTTACTCAGAACAAGGACTCTGTTTGAAAATAATATCAGTGCAATAGGGGAAATTTTGGAGGGGCTTGAGTGAACTTGAGAAAACCGGGTGTTAGCAATTAGAAGTGGGGCCGTATTATTTAAGGGATGACAACAATGTAACATCCCTAAGGATAAATAAGGAAGGGAACTTCTTAGAGACGATAGGGCTAGGGACAACAATCCTGGGAGGGTGAGATACATGTGCACAAGATGGTGTCTGTATTATGTTTACTATGTCTAATAAATTAACATAAGAACACTGCTACATACAACGTATATTAGTGAAATGTATAAGGCAGAAGTACGAACAAAGTTTCTCTAGATTACCAATATGAGAGCATTAGAATACTCTTGAGGGATTGTGGTAACTACAGTCTCAAAGTGGCTCTATTGACCAGTAAGTTGAACCATAGAGAAACAATAGCGTAAGTGGATATCTCATGGTATAAGTCGTTTATTTCGCAACATTTACTGTTATCTCAAGCCGATTACTGTTGATTATTGTCGATTTTTACCGTTTTGTTGGGGTGAGAGTGTATAAACGGCTCAATATGAGAGACTACAAGTGTCACACAGCTTCACGGCGAAGAATTACATGAACTATCGGCTTGAGATAACAGTAGAAGTTGCGACATAAACGCCCTATACCATGGGATATCTACTTATGCTATTGTTTCTCTATGGCTGAACCCACTGTGAATGTGATTATTTCTAAGATTATCAATGAGTTTTAGAACACTCATTGAAGGGATTGTGATAACGACGGTCTATTGTTCGGTCAGCTGTAGCCACTGTGAATGTTTAGGAAAACTAATGTATGGAGCAGTCATAGGATTTTCATACTAGATAGAATAGTCCGTTCCTGCAAATTCTGTATTTCTTGTATCAAAATAAATAGAAAAAACACTACACTTACATGGGCTACTTTTGTACAAATTAATAAAAACAATATAAAAACTTGTACTACACAACTTACTTCAACTTGTTTATTTATTTTCTACATTTCAGCTTGAAAATTGAGTTATGGTCGAAACTAGTCGTTTAAATATTTTAAAGTTTTCAATAATAGAGTGTACTACAAGTTTTTATATTGTTTTCATTAAATGAACATATTATTAATGATTCTGTTGAATTGTCAACAGTATCATAAGTGGAAGAATAAGTGAAGAAATTGTGTAAATAATACCAAGTGATTACCAATATTAGAATACAAACTTGAATGAGCAGAAAGAACATTTACGCTGCAATGATACTATAGTGAGGTCCACGTTATAATGGCAGTATTTTATCAACTTTCTTGTTGCTATCCTTGTCTATCATCCGACAAAACAAATACCACTATCGTTCTCTAGAACCACAACGTTGCTAAATCCGTTTTAATTAATGTGTGAATATTATTAATCAAGGCAGACGAACGACAACGCTGTTCTCCTATCTTTATCTACTGCCATTATAACGTGAACCTCACTATAGTAAAAGATTGTATGTTGTTGATCCATGGCTGTATATTAGGATTATAATCTGGGGTTTCATCGACATTTCAATCCTGTAGTATCATGAATATCATCAGAGAATTTTGCAAACCAAATATTGATATTCAACATAGTATTTTAAGCATAATTTAGAGAAATCAATAATATTCTATTTTTTGTATAAAATCATCATTAAATTGTATAGTGGATCTATAATAGATCCATATACAATAATTGTATATGCAGTGAAGTTGCAAGAATATAAATGTAATTTAAGATCACTTATGAACAATTAAATTACGATACGACATAGCAGTCAAGCATTTGTAAAATAAAAGCTAATAGTCCAGGCAACGAATGCTCAAATAAACGTATAGATGGAAAAGTTTGCAACACAATAATTTTAAAACTTCACAGCTCTTTCAAGGATGGTAAGAGGATTAACATATCAAAAGTCCTCACTCCCACCCCCTGTGCTAAAAGGGTGGGGTGATTTGAAGTATCATTTTTTCATTTTTCGCATATATCTCGGAAACTATGCATTTCATGAACATTCATATCCCATGCAAAATTGAAGCTCACAAAATT
The DNA here is from genome assembly GCF_014356525.2 of Nilaparvata lugens. Classification (NCBI taxonomy): domain Eukaryota; kingdom Metazoa; phylum Arthropoda; class Insecta; order Hemiptera; family Delphacidae; genus Nilaparvata; species Nilaparvata lugens. The sequence continues at coordinate 10,799,145 of NC_052511.1, forward strand.
ACAAACAGGTTTTGTTCTCTACATATTTTTCATATCTCTCACAGTTTCTGAGATATCCGCTCTTGAAGCTTCTACTCACATTCGTGGAGCGCTTTCAAAGAGCTCATAACTCTAAATAGGCGCGAATAGCTTAATTTACAAATATTTGACTGCTATGTCGTAATTAAATTGTTCATAGGTGATCATTAACAAGCAGTTCATAATGGAAACAAACATTGAAGAGTAATTTAAGATGTTAATAAAGATTTTAAAACAAAAGTTTGTTCAAACTCGATTAGTTAAATGAGGGATTCAAGGAATAGTGATCATTCATAAAGCAATATTGATTCAAAAAACTGAAATTAGGAATCGATAACTATGTGAAAATTGCGATTATGAGTATTAAAAACGTAAAGACATCATAATTAATTTGACCGGAAGCACTGGTCAACTGGACTACATTTTGTTTCACAGTCACTGAGTGGCGCAGGAAATGTGTTCATGTGTTCTTGTGCCCTCCACTGATATTTCGGCATGAAGACATCCAACCTGAATGTCACCATTAATGGAAATGTCATAGGACTTCCAATTCGACCGGCACATTTCGCCTCAATATCAGCCAAAGTACAAATTGAACCTCTAGTTGCCTTGTAAAAGGCATTGATAATGCGGGTAGTCTAAAAGCAGCCAAGATTAGGACATAACTTGTTAATGTACGCTGTAAAATGGACACGAAAAATAATTTTTGGCAAAATGTGAACTACAAGGTTAGTCTTCCCTGATCACGTTGTACAAAACGTTGACATAGTCCTTGACAATGCTGGACTACAAACCTTCATAATAATTCCTAGATCCATTCAGAGTCTCTCATAATAATGAGCAGCTACTTTTGTTTTATTCATAATCATCATCATCAGTATTCTGCCCTAGGACAGGCGTATACATGATTCCTCCACATTTGTTTTATTCAATATAGTGTAAGTGGAAATATTCAATTTCCATTTTGTTGTGCTGTGCTGGATGATTCTTATTGATCAAGATAATATCAAGAGTTGGTTCAATATACATTGTTCTTCCAAGCAAGCTCTGTAATAAGTATCATTTTTTGGTGATTGTATTATTCATACAATATCGGGGCACCGAGCTTTGCTTGTTATTTATTTATCGATAAACATAACTCAATTCTTCAAAATGATTGAGGAAGGACTTACAGGCACAGCCCAGAACTGTTTCTTCCCCGAATTTGAATTTTTATTTATACACTATAAAGTAGTTTATATTCCATACACTTGAATTCAGGTGAAATTTTCAGTCCAAATATTTGAAAACATGAAAGTTCTAATTTAGATTGTTCACATACCAAATTGAATAATAAAATAACACTCACTAATCACTTAGAACTGTGGAATGATGATTAACTTTGAATATTATGATATATACCATCTCATGTCAACAAATCAGATTACTGTATTTTGATCGAGTCGATGAAAATTTCTAGATTTCTCGCGAGATACGGTAAGCTAATTGATTACACAGCTGATCTCCCAAACAGGCACACGCATCTTCTGTTATCGACAGACGACGAAATCATCATCTGTTTTCCCAAGTATGAATTATCCTTTTCATGTCCTTCAGTGAGTTTTTCCAGGGATGAGACCTAGTGCAATCGAATTTTGATATCATAAACCTACTATATTCCAAATTCCGTGAGAATCGTTGGTGCCGTTTTCGAGATCCGTTGAACATAAATAACATTCTATCAGATAGCCAGATAACCAGATATAAAAATAGAAAAATATAAACAGATATACAGAAATTGCTTTCTTAATATAATAGGATTGTAAAAAATCAACATGCATTTCGTGAATGTCTATGTTGTATCTTTTATCTAGTGGAATAAAAATTATTCAATTCCATGCTATTGATCTCATTTATCAATAATCTAATTTGAATCATTAGATAAAAATATTGGACAACTCTGCTGGTGACTATCATTGCTGAACTGTATTCAAAAACATCTGTTCTGATAAGTATAAAAGGTGAACCTGAGAAAGAGTTGATCATAAACAAAGGAGTTAGACAAGGATGCCCACTTTCACCTACGCTATTTAATATATATATTGACGAGCTGATGAGCAATTGGCGACAAAGAGTAGACTCAGGTGTTAAAATTGGGCAGGGAGTCTTCCTCAACTCTCTCATGTTTGCTGACGATACAGTGATAGTTCAGGAAAGTGAGGATAAGCTACAGATGTCAATTCATGAGCTTCAAGCTGTAAGTACAGATTTCAATATGATTATATCAGCTCAGAAATCGAAAGTAATGGCATTTCAGGGCAAGTGGCCCTTACGTTCCAAAATAGTTGTGAATAATATAATAATGGAACAGGTGAGCACTTTAAATATCTCGGCTGTGATGTATCCTATGACAGAGAATGTGATATACCTCAGAAAATAGGAAAGTTTAACTCAATTTGTGGAGTCATTCACCGAACATTAAAGGGTAAGGCCAGAAAAGAGACTGAGATTAAGTTCTATAGGACAATGGCCATCCCTTTAATGATATACGGTAGTGAGGTATGGACAAAGACCAAGAATGATGACTCACGAATTCAGGCATCAGAGATGAGGTTTCTGCGCAGCATTCAAGGATACTCGAGACGAGACCACATAAGTAATGAAAACAATTCGAAGTGAGTGCAATGTGCAACCACTAACAGCAATCATTAAAAAATACAGATTAAAATGGACAATCACCTGCGCCGTATGCCACCAACTCGTCTTCCACTACAAGCTTGGAAGTTACAGTTGGATGGGAAAAGGGACGTCGGAAGACCGAGGAAGCGGTGGACACCGGAACAGGCTTTACAAGCCTAGTCCATGATGGATGATGATGATGAAGAACAGATTCACAATACTTGTGATGAATCATAACTCATAACTTATTTTTATTGAATCACAGAGATATTATTGTTTATAAATTAAAATAACGGCTCAAGAATGCACCTAACTTCCTGGTCACATCAACAAGCATATGGATAGGCTATCCTCATATTATATTGTTGTCAAAAAATATCGACATCCAAACATATAGAAATCCAACCAATATAGACATCCTTTCTCAAATCGGTGTAAGAAACATTAATTTTTATATGTACGTTTCCGGCAAATCAAATAATTGAGGCCTCAGTTCTGCAAATCCCAATAGATTAAAACTGATTGGCTCTTGTGAACCCACCCAGCTATTCACACATTTATCAGGGTGGAGCACTAGAACTTGGTCCATGCCACACTACTCCAGTTTAAGTGAAATTAAGTGAATTTTCACTTGAACGCCCAGTCTCGGAACTTGAGTTGATGCCACGAATGTGACTTGTGACAGGAATTCACTTGCATGCTCCTTCCACGGTCCACACAGTCATAAATCGTGTCATAACAAAGCACAATATAAGAAACCTAAAAATATTACGAGTTCAGCTACTGTTTGGGTGACAAGCACATAAAGCCGTCTGGCCAGTGTGCAATAAAATTTTTATGATTTCTTTAACGTTCAGTTTATTCGAAATTACACGTCAGCTAATGAGCCACGGCTCGAGAGAACCTGACCCAGTTATTATGACTTTTACCAATGATCGGTAAATATCACTACTACACGTCTCGTTGAAACAATAGGCTGTTGTATCGATCTTACTGGATTGTTATTGTTTTCTGTTTGTTCTATTCTCATTTGTTTGTTCTATTCTCATTTGTTTGTTATGGTTTTTAGTGCAGTTATCGCTCACATTCATTCTGTGGACGATTGTGTATAATGCCAGTCGATTACTAACGAACTGAACTAGACTGTGACAACGTGGAGAAGTAGGAAAGAGAAACAGAGGAAACGGAGAAGTGATAAAAGAAGGAAAGAGAAGTGGGAGGTGTAGGAGAGAGAAGTAGAGGAAACGGAGAAGTGATAAAAGAAGGAAAGAGAAGTGGGAGGTGTATGAGAGAGAAGTAGAGGAAACGGAGAAGTGATAAAAGAAGGAAAGAGAAGTGGGAGGTGTATGAGAGAGAAGTAGAGGAAACGGAGAAGTGATAAAAGAAGGACAGAGAAGTGCGAGGTGTAGGAGAGAGAAGTAGAGGAAGCGGAGAAGTAGTAAAAGCTTGCAGGACTAGAGTAGAATGGGAGACTGGTAATAAAATAGGGAAATATGGAATGCAAGGTTTTAGAATTATGGGAGCAATCAAGGGAATGTGAGAGGGAAGTTTAATAGGCAAAATAGAAGTATGTTACAGGAGGAAAATGGTCTCAGAGATCATAATGATTGAAGATGGATGAGAAAGAGTTGAATAAATTGTGATGGAAAACTGTTTTAATAATCTATGAATAACGAATAATCATTCATAGACTGGTATTCTATATTCTAGTGATTCATAGCCGAGATTAAATATTACTCTAGACTACAGATTACTTCAGATTTTATATTGTGAATTATCCTTATAATATCGATAATTGATATTGATATAATATTAATATTTAATATTGATATTGATTGATGTTTTCTTTTCCCCATGTTCATAGTACTCACATCTCAAGATAAATCAATGATTTTTCGAAAATGATAAATGAAAGGAGCCCAAAACCGAATCACAAATAATTATTATTTAGCGTTTGGCAGATACACAACAAATATAATAGCTCATGAGTCTCAAATGCCTAGATATAAACTGTATATTTCCAAATATTTTGAGATGTTGTGCAGTTTTCGGTCAGGGGAGCATAAGTTTGTCTGACTGCCATCGATTGCTAGTATTCTTACTTATATACATAATATTCTTATTTATCACAAATAATATTAGTCTAAGTGCAATATTCGACTACAATTTGGTATTTTAATCATTCTAAATTCAAAATTTCTAGCTCATATATGTTTTTGGACAGAAATTGAACTTTAAATTTTTTCAGTAAGAACATAACCTATTTTTTGGACATTTTATTATTTATCAAAATTTGGGAACAGAATAGTTTTGGGCTATGCCTGTTGTTCTATCCCGATCATATTCATATGGTTTGTAGTTATATCAACAAATAAATAAATAAATAATGTGATCTTTCTTTGCACTGTGTTAAACATATCCATAAGAAAATTTCGCTTTATATTTTTTTCAAATACCTATATTATTGTCATTATGAATAAGGTAACAACAAGCTTATCATCACTTTCACATTTGAGTCATCATAATTTTCAGTGAAAGTTGGCAAAACAACAGTTTTATTGATCGAACAAAGCGGAGTCATGAGCAGCCTATTCTGATGCAGGTAACTGCAATACATGCATGCTCTATTCATTATTATCACTTCTTTAATTATTGTCTTCCTATATTTTCATTGAAAACATTTTGCTGAATGATTTCTTCTAGAATATGAAAAATTCTGAACCAAATTCAACATAGATGAGAAGCATTTTGACTATTTTCAAATCTATCTTTTGAATAAAACCATTGTGTTTTGAAAATGGGTTCAAACTGATAACACGATGATTTTTATTTTAATGTTTGTTCCTGAAGTAATTTAAATTCTATCAATAAAAACAATATAACAACTTGTAGTACCCTTTATCAAAAACTTTAAAATATTTTAAGGACTAGTTTCGACCATAGGTCATTTTCAAGTTAAAATCAACTCAAGTTCAACTTGAAAATTAATGACCTATGGTGGAAACTAGTCGTTAAAATATTTTATAGTTTTTAATAAAGGGAACTACCAGTTGTTATATTGTTTTTATCAATTTGAATAAAGTAGTCTGTATAAGTGAAGTAATTTTACATTCTATTTATAAACCTCGTTTATATTGATTCATATTATACAGGTTACGACCAATGGAATACAATACTTGTTTGGCCACCATGAATTGTTCAGAATTTTCGGTTGTCAATGGAACTAGTTTGAGGACAAGAGGTAGTGTTTTTCTGAATTATTTAATTCATATTATACTTGTACCATGTACTACACATATCTCTGTATTTGTCAAACTGCTTCTGACAGTTTCTCCAAAAGGACGAATAAACATTTATTTTGCCTTCAAGAAAAGGGTTTTAGACTTGTGAACTTTCTATACCTTTCTCAGAGGTGACATTCCAGACACAAAAAAACTCTTCGTGAGAAATGCAACGGTCACAATGAACTTGAAAAAAAATGGGTCAATAGGAAAACAATAGGTCGAGTTTTTGTTCTCATAGATGGGGACTAGATACCAGAAGTCGTCTATTACAATGGACTCTCTGTTTTTTGTTTGTTAGTGTCGCATAGTTTATTCAGGAAAGGGTGGTATGTAACTTAAGGGCGTTACAATGACCTTGGTGAGCCCTATGGTGTAGTTTGGGAAATATTATGTCACTAGGATATAAATCAATAACGTTGGACTAGCTGTCAACTACGGCCAATGGAATGCAAGCCTTGTTGGGCCACCATGACTACTGTCCATAAGTATCGGTTGTCAGTGGAACTAGTTTGAGGACAAGAGGTAGTAGTGTTTTTCTGGATTATTTTCAAAAGTTTATTGGAATTATTTTTTGAAATTTCTTTGTAATATAAAAGTATTTCTGTTCATAAAGTTTGGGAGAACAGCAGGTTTGGGCTAAACCTGTTATAGCTCTCAACCAGACATGAATAAATGATTCCTTATGTATTAATAAATAATGATAAAAATACCTTGTACTTAAGAATCAAGTGTAATTAAATGTATTCAGGAATGGAACAACTTGACTAGGAATCAGCTGCAGTTCACTTAGCTTATTCATTTATTCATTTACATTAACCAATGAAAGCACTTTTATTAACAAGTTCTCACTGGTATAATAATTTTTCATACTAATCGTTCTTCAGATCAATAATCATGATCCCCATTATATTGTAAAGTGCTTGGAATGATTATGAGAATAATATAAAGAGAAATAAGAAGTTACACATTCCATTTTCTGTTATGATATTGAATGAATTAAAGCATAGCCACCTCTAATACAAAGCCGCGTCCTACGATATTGCAACGTCACAGTGTAGGCCTAGAATCTAATACATGATTGGTGAAAAAGATTTAAAAGAATACCAGCTGATCTTTTTCACCAATCATGTATTAGATTCCAGGCCTATACTGCGACGTTGCAATATCGTAGGCCGCGGCCTTGTAATAGAGGTGGCTATGATTAAAGTCAAAGACTTGGAATGAGTTAATGACTCACACATTCTCTATGATATCAGAGACTTGAAATGAGTTGAATAAATGAGTTAAATGATTACTTCAAAGCAGCTTTGAATCAGACATATTATGTTACAAGTTTGAAGCAAAGTTAACAAAAAAATATATCATAATATAAATGTAACCTGATATTGATTCCAAAATGATGGATATTGTTATTCAAAAAACTAGAACTGTAGATTCAAATTTTAGTCTCTTTCGATGCAAGTTGTTGCATTTCCAGGTCAACATAGTCATAATATGTATGTCTGGCAAGTTCTCTCTGATTGCTATGACTAATACAGGAACTACAATCCATTACTTCCTCACTTCCATTTTTTCTTCCATACTGTTACTCTTTCTCAATATGTTTCTCTCACTCACACACAATACAATCATATGCTTTCTCCCCTCTCCGCTCCTAGACACATTGAAGTAGGACTAATAATTATCAGTAGTTTTCTTTCATACTGATCTCTTCCTCAATATCTCTCTCCCACTCACACACAATACAATCATATGCTTTCTCCCCTCTCCGCTCCTAGACACATTGAAGGACTAATTATTAGTAGTTTTCTTTCATACTGATCTCTTCCTCAATATCTCTCTCCCACTCATACACAATACAATCTTATGTTTTCTCTCTCCTCCGCTCCTGGACACATTGAAGTAGGACTAATTATTATTACTTTAGTTCCATACTGTTACTCCTTCCCAATATCTCTCTCCCACTCACACCCTACACTACAAAACATATCCTTCCTTCTTTTTTCTAGACCTAGACATGCATTAGCCTCCACTAATTAGTAGTTTTGAAGCAGTTTTGAGCTGAATACTGCCATCAGCCGTACGACTATGTCACTCCACGGTGCTCTAGGGCTATTTGTAGACCAATAATACTCGTCACCCACCATACGGAGTCGCTCTACGCAGATATGTCAAACGACCGAGTTCCATAAAACGCTAAGTAAATTCTAGAAATACCCTGTTATTCCTAGGAATAGGCCAATTTCGTATCTCGTAAAGCGGTAGTGCCATAGAGCTAGGCTATGGGGGACGAATCGCCCATAAGCTGGCTAATAATAATCAGAAATGATGGATGAAACAGTTTTTTGCTTCAACAAGAATGTTGCAGGACTGTTTTCTGCTTTTCAAAATGAACTCTGTCTCATCAGATGGCTTGTAGAATGGAGGAAATGACCACTTCGAAATAACTACACTGTCTTTTCATACTGCTCTCTTTTATCTCCTTCAATCCTCTCACTCTCACTCTCACTCTCTCACTCATTCTTTCTCCTTTACTCAGGATCTCTCTCTTTCTATCTCTCGTATGCAAATCATCTTTGTCACTCTGTCTTTCTCTCGCTATTATTGTCTGTCCCTGCCTCAATATTTCTCCATCTATCTCTGTCTAATTCTTCTCTTCATTTTTATCTGATTCTTTCTCTACAGTCTTCACTGACCAATCCAATTTATTCATTTTTTATCATATTCTCTGAGCACCTCTCTAGACTAAATAACCTTGACTGATTGATGAATTCCAATAGTATTATTTACTATTAAATCATACATTTTTCTTGGGATGAAGGAAGTGATTCACCTTATTTGAGTTCTATACTAAGAAATGTTTGCTCATGCTTATAACATATTACTCTAATTCTTAAGGTGCGTACAGATATACGCGCCGCAAACATGAGCAATCCACTTTTAATCAGTTGACTATATCTGTATTCTTACAGAAACGGTTAAGATACAGCTATAAAGAGCTTGGCATCAGCTGATTAAAAGTGAATTGCTCATGTTCGCGGCGCGTATATGTGTACGCACCTTTATCCATACAACGCCTGAAGCTGAAAAACTAATAGATTCTCATATTGAGCCTTCAATATTCAATTTATTATCATATTCCTTCAATATTCTTGTGTGAAATTAGGAAACAATATGCTTTTTTGTGACTTTCACGGTATTTTCATTTCTTTCCGAGAACATGGATCTTATGCCAAAAATATCGATCTGTAGAAACTATTCTGTGATATTGAGAATAAATGAACTATTTAATTTTCAACCTTCCTCTTATTCCAACCAACCTCATCTCCATTTCAACAATCCTTTATCTTGTATCTGAATTTTTATCATCCTTGTCATGTTACCAGACACTATACTATTCAATTATTATTCAATCACAGACTCAGAAATCGAATAATAATTGATATCCAGAGAATACGCAAACAATATGATCATCCTGGATTAGAATTTATGATTATTTTATAAACTTGCATTTCAAAAAACACTTATGGAGTGAAAATGCACTCACATTGGTAGTGATGATTGTTTCGACCTGTTGTTGGTCATCATCAGACACATTATTCCATAATCTCCTACAGAATCGAAACACTGCTCCCTAGTATCAATATCCAGGATCAATGAATAGGATTTATTTCCAGTATCAGTTTTATAGAATGATAATGTGATTTTTAAAATAATACGAAGTATTCAAGCACAACATTTAAATCTCCTGATAGATTTGAGTAATGGAAAATGAAATTTCCATGTTGCGAAATTATCCGCTCACAACTCATATTTTCATGACCTCACCTAGCAGTCTCTTCAATAATTACGTTGTTGAGTCCACAATCAGATTCTGTGGAGGCTTCACAGAAACATATTGAAAATTCATGCTTTGGGAAGGCAATAAATCACGTGACGCGCAATTAAATACCGGATTAGGCTACAGGCAAGAGCGAAGCATGTCAGCCTCGAGGTCGTAAATACATCAAAGTTCCATAGGCAACTGTGATTTTATAGCCGTAATAAATCTGGCCAAGTCTCTTCCATGCAGTTGCTAATGGCTCATACGTCAATAAAAATAATGTAGTGAATATTTGCTCATTGGAATTCTGCAGGTTTGTATATTATGTAGGAGGTGAGTTTGATGAAAAAATTCAGAATGTGGAGGATTCTGCTTGATACACAGAGCTTGAAGTTTATCTCATGTAGAATGGCTCATTCATCACATGAAAAGTTGAAATAATTTCAGTCTCCTTATATTGTCGGATATATCTGATAGGATGATTTGTGTTAATAGGATTGATTTAATGTAGTAATATCTGATAGGATGATTCCTATCAATAGGATTGATTTAATGTAGTGTAATATCTTTGTTCTAAGTTGATGTAAACAATAAAACTTGATTTAATTCCATATAAAACTGATGTTACTGTAACATGAGGCTATAAATTATGAGAAAAACCACGAATTTAGTAATGGAAAATGGAATTTCCATGTTGCGATTTTACCGCTCACAACTCATATTTATAAATCATTGATTGTGAATCAATATAAATCAATGAGTCATTGACAAATTTGATGGGACAACAGAGGAATATAATAGTATATTTCGCACCTAGGGCCGAAAATGAGACTTTTCCGGCTCGAAATCGGTTTTCAAGTCCGAGACCGTAGGCCGAGGACTAGAAAAGATTGAGAGCCGGAAAAACATTTTTGCCCATGGTGAGAACGTTATTTTTCGCCACACAGAAAAATAAACAATATAAATATGAGAAAAATTGTTTATTAGGCACTTCCGAAAGCAAAACAGGAAGGTCATACATAGCTCAAGCAAATCTGAGGTAATCTGAATATCAGGAAATTGCTCAAGTATGTTTATTTTTTATTCTGATTTGTCTAAATAACCTAAAAGATTATGTTCAATTATGTAAGAGGTTGAGTTTATACTTTTTATTCTTCCAAATGACAATAAGATGATATTATTATGAATGTTTTGATCCTTGAATAAAAAACACAAATAATGAAAAGTTTTTTGATCAGCTGTTTTAGCACACTTGAAATTTGGTCAATCTGAATGTCAACGTCAACAATGCTTGTTGTCGTTGACTTCGGAAGTTTAGGTTAGAAGCTCTATCCTACTCTGAAAATCGAATTTGAATAATCTATAATATATATCTTATCTGTATTTTATTCATCCAAATAAAATGATAGTATCTTATTGCAGAATACTTATTCAATTCTTGAAGCATAAACTGATTCCGTTTCATAAACCATTTTGTAAACACGTTCACATCAAATGAGAATCAGCTGATTTCAAGGTTATTTTACAGCCCTAGGGCCGTGAAACTTTTACCGGCCTGGTCAGAAAACAATCATTTTCGGCCTCCATATGACGCACGAAAACCAGCTCATTACATCCAAGTGGGGCGAAAGAAAAATTATGTACGAGATGAGAGGTTTTCTAGAGAATCATGGTCCAGATACGGACTGAATAATCTACAACTTTTTTGTAACAACCATGCAGAATCTCAAGGAGCTGATCGCAATAACATCTTGATTCACTAGGATCTCATCTCTCATCAGGTGCTCTCATTAGAAGTCAAAGATGATTAGAGGATTATATGTTGTGGAACCTGTTCCAAAACTAGAAAATCCCAACTTGTTTAGATTTAATTGAAAATAAAATACGATTGATTTTTCAATTAGTGGAGAATAATTTCCATTAGTGATTTGGATGGGAAATGCAATGACTACTTGATATCTCTATGTAATTAAAGTTTAAAGGGATAGAATCATAATTGAAACGAGCTTCTGAGAGTCGATAATGAATGACATAGACTGGATAAACAAATCTTGAATCAAGGCTTAAATCTGTGATAATGATATAAATCCAATTAGCGGTAGATTAGTGAATTAATGAAAATATTTTGAAGATACAGTGACAAAGTGGATTGCCGATCTTTTTAAATTGAAATCTCCAAATGAAATCAATTTAAAGATCAAAATTTTCTCATTTGTAACTGTATTTTCTTCATTAGATAGAATGTATGAACTATGACGCTGCAGAACTGATTGCCATTACTACTCTACAACCTTTCAACCACATTCCACTTGACTTCCTAGACTATTGAAAGTCAACCAATCCATAACAGAAAAAGTTGAAATAAGTTATTGAAGTTCAGGTGTCCTGAAGTTAGCCAAAATCAAGTACTTCCTCTGAAATATATCTCCCTGATTTTGGATTCAATCGGAGTTTGATACAGAGATGTTTGGTTTTTAAAATCAGTGATTCGAGTGTAATATTTTTGTTTCCTATCCAGTATCTCAACCTTTAAAATTCAAAATTCTTAGTTTTATTGGTTTTGAGTGAAAAAGAACTAAATTTCAGAAAAGTGGAATCATAACCTCATTTCGGACTTTTAAATTATTATCTAAATTTGGGAGAGAAATAGTATTGTACAAGGAGTATCCTTAGTTTTTCTCTCCCATTCAGTGCTTCTTGTAAAAATTATAATAATAATAAATAAATAAAATTGAAGCATCTGAATTTAAAATTCTACTTTGTGGATATAATCGAGGCCTGAAACGTTTGTGAAGTGAACTACTACAAGACTTAACCTATTTTGGACTATGTGTAACCTTATCTAAATTTGGGAGAGGAATAGCACAAGGTTACCTTATTTTTTCTCTCCCTATCATTTTGATGATGTAGGTTACTTATTGTATGAATCAAATGAGAGGAGAAGATCCTACTGTTATGGAAATCTCCACCAAAATTTATTTATTTATTTATCTATTTATCGCATTGTATACAATGGCTCATGCCCAGAACTGTCCCATTTTCAATCTATACCGTACTGTTGAATGAAAAAGACTAAGAAATTGTCAAAAAACCACTAATTAAATAATCAATAATAATTGAATAATTACCACAATATCAACTTCTCAACTGCACAAAAAGTATACTGTACTGTCCAAATCAAAATGTTGGTTATGTCACTTTCTCTTTTTAAAATACAAGTTACGCTCTTCAATACTAAAATCAAACAATAAAGACTATAAAGGAATGAAGGAGCTCCATGTACTTAACATTACGTTCCTATTAGATAGTGAAGAGGTAGAGAGAGATTCCTTGAAGGATAAATGGAGGGAAATGAAAGGAAAAACGTTATAAGAAAGCCTGAATGAGTGAGAAAATGATAAAATTACATTGTGAGAGGTATTTACTCAAAAGCAGCTCTTATAGTTCTGAAATCGGTATAATCAGTATAGTAGGGACATTACCAAGTCACTTCGTGTAGTTGAGTATTTTATAACCTTTGTCATGAAATGTCGGGTTTTACGTTAGCAGTAGCAAATTGTTCAGGCCAAATAAGGTCAATAAAACGTAAATAAGCAAGAGTCCATGCAAAGTGGATTTAATAAGTGCATTAGAATTGCTAAAAATTATACATAGCTTACATTCAGCTCTGTTAAGTGGAGTATTAAAAGCATTTTGATGCATTGTGAGGGAATTTATTGCAATGCAAGAGCGTGCCGTTGGCTGGCATAAAATTTGCTCCACCTTTGAGTAGGAGAAAGCCCAACTATTGTTTCTCGACTCTACAAAGAATGTCGGGTACCTAATATTCCAGTTTCTCTCAATTAAACGTTGTTACAGGCTTATTAGAACAATTTGTTTAATGATCGCATTTTTCAGTGGACTCAGATTCATGGATTTCATAATCAATTTTATATTGCAGTTCAGTAGCGTTCGAGAAATATCCTTAGACAATTATTGTTCATGAACAATACCATGAATAATGTCATGAAAATATAACAATATCCATTAACTTTTTTCTCATTTTAGTTGTAATTATTCCGCTTCAATAATTATAATCCAATGAATTTGTTTGTTTAGCAACTTATTTATGTTGAAATTAGTAGTCCTTCGAGAGTCGTCTGTTCAATTCTTAAACATAATTTCAATTACTGTGCATTACAATACAATATTCATTGAGGCTTCCACTTCATACGATCTTTCAATGCTGTTTGGAGCACTTATTACGATATTTTAAATCTGTTATTTATGAAGGTGTGGTAGGTATATCTCTACTGATAGTGGTCATTGCATCTTGAAATTTGAAATATGTGTATTATTTATTGAATATTATGTATTAAATAAATTTTAAAAATGTATAAATTTAATATAATAGCTTCCCTAATTTATATTGTACCCTACTAATCATCCTTAGACCATCTAATACCCCATACTCCTTTTTAAATTCCTAAACTTCCAGTTTCATGGAAAAAATTGTTTACTTAGTTTATTGTTAAAGTTAGCATATCATTCTATTAATGTATTTTATTATTTGTTGGCACCTGCTGTAAAATCTTTTAGGTTAAGCGGGACCAATTTTTGTAATGCATTTTACTGAATAAAATGATTGATTGATTGATTGATTAATATATAATATCAGGATTTATGGGACTATTACTCAAGAATGAGGATGAATAAAAATCCCTAATCAATCCAACCATTTAGTTTTGAACAACATTTCAAAAGCCTTCTCAAATTCAATCAATTAAGATAATGAATCGTCACCTACAAAATTATTCTCTTCCAATTTATTATTGAATTCCATTCCAGTTAACGATAATTTGAATAAGCATCTATAATTTCAAGTTGTATTGATGTTAGTAGGCTAATACAGGCTTATTTCAGAGAAGCTTGAGATGGTATATGGAGCCGGCCAACTTTCAAGAGATTGTAGAACTGGCAACACTGTATAATAAAGTTCATGCAGCTCACATGTTCACTGTTCACAAAATCGTGCGATCAAGGTCGTCTCAAGAGTTAGTCGTGGACGACCTAATCGTGGACCTCTTTATGATGTGATGACAACTACTACATTGAAGTTAATTTTTCAGTTGTTATCACCATACATAATTCTCTATTATTTCAGTGTTTTCTGGTCTCTATTATTTCAGTGTTCATCACCCAACAATAATGAATTAATCATCCAACAATGGAAGACATTTTCCTACAGTTACCTTGAAAAGTGACCATTCCTGCACTGATTACAGAACGCAAAGAATCACTTTTCCGCACTAGTGCGTACTCTTAATACTTTGCGTATTATATTGCAGCCATCCCAATCAGCTGTTGACATTATTGGCGTGTATTTTGAATGCAAATTTGTTCTATCTATATTTTTTCTGATTTTCTAGTAAATAAAAATGAGAACTCATTAAATTACCGTATACATTTTGAATATTATGAATTATTCAACAAGAAAAACTGTCTCACTCAAAAACACAGAGAAATTGAAAACACATATTTATTTTATTTGAAGGGAGATATTTTCAATATTGAATTTTTATAAAGAAATTCAATAATTTTTTTATAATTATTGAGTAAAAAATTTTTTTTGTTGGTTGACTGAAGCCCTTTTTGCACATAACCCTATGCAAAGCTCTTGTTGCATGTAAATTCACCTTTATAACACTTTTTTTCACACTCAAGTGACTATATATTGCAAAATTCAACATATTTTGCCACTGGAAAGCAGTATATTATGAACAAAAAAGGATTTTTGACTAAAAACAATACAGTTGAGAATTTTTTAACAGTAAGTTTTAATGATCAGCTCATGTGGAAAAAAGTAAATAAAAAACTTTAAAGTTTTTAATTTTTTCAAATTAAATTTCAATCATCTTGTATTTCTGGATCGATTCCTTCTACTGTAGGCCAGTCCATGATGCTTTTGTAGAACTCAAGATGTTCTTGGGGAATATATGGTAGGAGATGCCTGACGTCGTTCAGCTTTGCTGTTTTGATTGGAATATTACTTTGATAAGCTGCAGCTGGTGGCAAAGTTGGCTTCGCATTCGCATCCTTACACATCTTAAACGAGTGACTCACAATACTATCAATCATTTTCGAGGCATATATTATACCTTGCTTATTTTTGTTGAAAGTCATTTGTCTGTAGCTGCTTATCTCAAAATGAATTTTATTTGCTTTTGGAACGCTTTTTTTGTTTGTTTCTTGTGAGATGCAACTTTTTTTATAATAGGTAGGCCACAAGGCTTTGAAGTTCAGAATATCACTACTTTCAACTTCCTTTACTACAAATTTTGGATTGTTACCAAGCTTAGTGCTGCTACTTTCAATAAGATTTCGAATTTCACCAACAGTGTAAATTCTGTCATACTTTTTAACATGCCGTTTAATTGTGGCAAAATCCCTATCACAGGGCAAAAACGAGTGGCCCCTTACTGGAAAGAACATGGTGACTTTTTCAAAACGACCTGTATCTGTGAGCATCAACAAAAATCTGGTCAATGTGTGATTTTTATTTTGACCCCCACAGTTGTCTGCAAAAAGTCTTAACTCTGTTACTTCTGATGGTACCTCTTTCAGATATTCATAGAGAAACGAGCAAACCTCATTAGGGGTCTTATTGGCCTCACCCTCATGATAAACATAAACTTTTGCTGTCCTTTGTTTTATGTTGTGGATTGAAAAAACATTTACTGTAATCTGTCGCAGGTAAAAAGTTTGCTGGACAGGAATTTGAGGAATGCTGAGATTTTGCATGAAATCCATGCATATGGAAAGTACATGTGATTCATTTTTAGGGTTCATGGCTTCTTCTTGGATTTTGTTGTAAAACTTCTTTGCTCGTCTTTTATGTACCATTAATTCTGCAGTTGCAACTCTCTTAGCTGCATCATTCAAGTGTGGGTTCTTAAGCTTAATGCTAAGCTCTTCACATGTGGAACAGGTGTCAATCTGGGGTCTTCCAAACCTAAGGTTAAAGTTTTCGTGAAAAAACTCATAAAAATATGCTGGACTACAAATTCCTGGGTGTTTGGCAACCAATAGATCGTACATAGTTTTAATACTGAGTCTTGCATCCAAATACTCTGTGGCCCTACCAGCATAATGACTAAGCTTAGTTGGAAAACTCTGAATATGGCTTCTAATTTTTTCTTGGTTTTCAATACTCATTCTGTTAACACTAGGTGCCTTTCCCCTTTTGTCTAATGGATTTTTTCCTTCTTTGGCCAGTGATCTCAGTCTTTTCACTCGCTTATCACTAATTGATAGTAATGATAAAAAAGCTTTGTAACATACCGGAGTCCTTTGGTTACCAACCATAACAAAGTAGGTATACATCTTATCAACAGTACGTGCACTATCATCCTTCCGTGGACGTCGTTGCTTCACATCATGAATTTCAATCAAGCTTTGAATGAATAAATCTTGCTCATTTTTAGAAGGTAGGTTCAAAATACGTTGTAGTATGTCGATTCTGTCCAACTCCTGTATTCCATCAAAGCACTTGTGTCTCTTGCAACTGAAACAAAAATAAAATGTTTCAAATTAGATAAGGTAGGTAGGCTAGGTAGGTAAAGCTGGATTTATACAATACTAAAATTTAGTAAATTTTAAATACTGATAATCATGTACATTAGGCTAGAAAGAATAGTAATGGTAGAGTACCAGTAAGTACAAGGTATGGGTAGACCAGGTAGAATGGTGATATTAAGCTCAGGAACAAGTTTAACAAAGGATGTACCTTTTAATAATAAATTATTTAACAAAGCAGAAATTCACTACCGGTAAGATAAACTTCTATTGAACACACCATTGAATGAGAAAATTATTATTCAATGTCTGCATGACATATTTCATCACAGACAGTTTATTGTGTTAATATGAGTGTGAAAAGTTTTTGTTGACATTGGAGTCTTTGATGGATCAAGAAATCCAAGATTGTAAAAATGACTATATCTTATTCAATTAAGTTAATTTTAATTTTTCTTACTTGCATGGAGGTCCTGATTGTTTTGCATGTACAGTTTTTCCTTTGTAGTTCTTATACTCAGCACCGCTGTTCCTAGCCAGTTTGTTCACGTTTCTTCTATACGTTTCTTCGTGCCTTTTCCTCTTTCCAAAAACAATGTTGGATTCATTGTCATTGTCTTCGTCGCTACTACTAACCATAATGAATTAAAAATAATTTCTTCAATAATAATAATATAAATCAATAATTACTTGAACGGTACTCAAAACAACAGCTTCTAACCTCAACGCAAAAACCGCGAATGAATAAGTAATGCAGAGCAGCTGAATCACAATATACGATTCAGTCAGCTGATCGGAAAAATTTTCGTCACTCTGTGCATAAAGGGCTTCAGTCCGGGACTGAAGCCCTTTCTGCATAGAATATTATACGTAGGTAACTGATTTGACAACGTTAGAGCAGTCAGACTGAATTCCTTTTTGCATAGAACGATGAAACCACCATCTAAAGACATAATTCTGCTCTTAACTCAATTTGGCCATTTTTATGACTGAAGCCCTTTTTGCATGAAGCGATTCAAATATCAACTCATTCTTAATTATTTGATTTACAAACCGTTGCACTAGATAAATAACTTTCTCATAAGCAGTCGACGCAGTTGTACAGATTGAAAATTACCAATGCCAACTGAACGGAACATGGACAGAAATGAGAACTGTTTCAGATGTTTTATCGTGATTTTTACTTTTATGGTTCAAAGTCTTCAATTTTTGTATATAAATATTCATCTTTATGTTGGAATGAATTATTATGTAGAGATTGTCTGTTAATCTTATTATCAGTGAATATTATTATAAGAAAATAGATCGCTTTGCGCTGTCAACTTGTCAGGTTGGCAATGCTCGGAAATTGAAATCACATTCGGCCAAGATCGGCTATCTTCTTAGCTGGACCCCTGCTAGCTTATTCCAATATTTACAAATTGTGTTGTATGATACGTGAATAAATTGAAGTGAAGTACTGGCACAAATGGGTAATTGATTTCTGTTTACAATCAAGCACTAATGAGAATGAATTCTCAATAAATAAGAGGCATAGAAAATTTCATGAAAGTTCAAACATTGTTATTGAATAATAAAGTGATGTCATTTCCAATCAGAATATCAAAACATTGTTCCTTTTAAATGTAAGATTATAAAGTTCTGCCGTATCACATGCTGCGCGAGCTCTGCTCGATTATACAGCTCTATGTTACAAAATTAAACTGAACTAAATATGAAAGATATATTCAATTTCTTAATAAACAATATAAAATCTTATAGCACCCTTCATTTTCAAAAAAAACTTCAAAATAGTTCAATGACTAGTTTCGGTGATATCACACCATCGTAAGTTATAAAAAAAAAATGATAGTAATAAAAATTTCTTTTTTTATAACCTGACGATGGTGTGATAACACCGAAACTAGTCATTGAACTATTTTGAAGTTTCTTTAAAAATAAAGGGTGATTTTAATTTTAAAGGGTGATAAAGAAATTTTACCATTGCTTGACACTACTCTTTCTTCAATATTCCATGATGTAATTTATTAGAAATCTTTCAAGTTAATCTTATTGGTAAAAAAATCTGCTATTTGACTTAACGGTGATTCATTTCACTGTAATGGAAACCGTATTTGAATTGACACATGTTTATTGCATTCCCAAGCTATGGTTTTGAATACTTCATAGCTTTAATCCTAAGAAATCATTGAATGAAAAAGACTAAGAAATTGTCAAAAACCACAGATATATTGATACTTAGAAATACCGTTTCGGTTATTACACCATTGTCAATCTCTGATAAACTAAAAACTAAGTCTAAACTAAGCTTTAGTTTTTCAGAGATTGACAATGGTGTAATAACCGAAACCGGTCTTTCTAAGTATCAATAAATCTGTGGTTTTTTGACAATTTCTTAGTCTTTTTCATCCAATATGAATAATTACCACAATATCAACTTCTCTACTACACAAAGACTATGAAATTATTTTAATGAATACATAGATATGATTAATTTAGCTGGCATTATATATCCTATATCCACTTTATCTACTTGAAAGAGTTCTATGATGCATAATGACTGAATAAATAGTGCATCAACCATAATGCATGATGGTTTTGAAGCATCTAAATTCAAAAATCCACTTTGTGAAAATAATTAAAGACTGAAGATTTTGTGAAGTGAACAACTACAAGACTTAACCTATTTTGGACTATGTGTAACCTTATATAAATTGAGGAGAGGAATAGCACAAGGTTACCTTATGTTTCTATATCCCTATTATTTTGGTGTTTTACTTATTCATGAATCAATCAATATGATTACAGTAACTATATTAACCATATAGTAAAATGGCATTAATGTCCGAGACATGTTGTTACAAAATAATTCAAAAGGGTACTGAGATTTATTTTTTTATTTAAACCATACAGTCACTATAACCCATAACCTGGGTGTATAGTTACTGTGGATATGACTATCTATTGAAAACAATGCATCAAATCGAATCTTCCGATCCGTCTGATGCGTGCCGTCCGTCCGATGACGATTTGTGTGCGCCTACCTTTAGCCGGCATTATATTTTAAATCCACGTTTCTCTACATGAAAGATTTCTATGATGCATATGACTATTTTAGATTGGCCTACATTATCTGTTGTTTCCACTTTCACTTATTTATTTATTTATTTATTTATTCGTTGATATAATTACAAATCATATGAATATGATCGGGGTAGAACAACAGGCATAGCCCAAAACTATTCTGTTCCCAAATTTTGATAAATAATGAAATGTCCGAAAAAATAGGTTATGTTCTTACTGAGGAAATTTAAAGTTCAAAGTTCTGTCCAAGAATATATATAAGCTAGAAATTTTGAATTTAGAATGATTAAAATACCAAATTATAGTAAAATTTTTCACTTAATATCACCGCACTTTGAATGTATTAAGTTATTATGATGAGTCTCGTGGCAGGTTGGGTTGTAAAGCCAACCTAACTTGAGTGGGCTGTATGGTGTGACTTGAAGTTCCCTATTTAAGATTTATATCCGATAACAATCTCGGAGAAATATCTATATGATGTCCACAATCCCCATGTATTCCAATTCAGATTTCGAAAAGCTCATGCTTTTGTCACACGCGCAGAAAGTCTGAATCGAAGCAAGCACACGATCACGTTCCCACATTTTTTAGCAAACCACCTCGAAGGTCAAACTATTTTTGTTTTCTCTCTCCGTTCTCTGAAAGGAGGAAAGGGTTTGTATCGCGAATAGCGACGAAAAAGTAGTGTACACAAAAGGTTGCAATCGATAAAGGGGTGAAAGCTCTCGAAGGGAGAGAGAGACTGAGAGAAAGCTGAAATCGGGATCGGAACTTTACAAACAATAAGCGGGACGATTCTCCGATTTTCAAACTCGACCGAATCACAATGTATTGAAACTTTAGAGATTTAGAGAGTCGATGTCTTCACAAACACTGGAATGAATGCTATTTCATCCTTACACCTCTAATGGGTTAGTATCGTTCCATTTATACCTTTTGATACAACAAATATGAGTTTGAATGCTTATCAATACAACTGGCATTGGAATCAGCTCCGTGAACTTGTAGTGCAGCTGAATCAAGTCTGAAAAAATTGACAATAAACTACGAATTTTGTGTCGGCAGAACATCCAAAAAATAAATTTTGGATTTAATCAGATTTTTTCGGACTTGTGCACTACAAGTTCACGGAGTCATTGGAATTGTCTGAAGTAGATTTGAATTTTGATTCAGTTTTTCAGTATTATTATAAAGATATTAATTTCTCAGATTGTACGGATGATTGTAAATGATTAATTTCACCGGTACTATTTCGTAATCTAGCTACATTTTATCCTTGCACCTCTTGATGGGTTAGTCTATTCCCATTCAAACCTTTTGATACAACGAATATATGAGTTTGAATGCTTGAAATAAACTTAATCAAAATCCATCTACATCAGAATCGGTAAAAGTATATTTCATTCTTTGATGCAGTTTCTTAAATAAACAGGATAGTGGGCTAATTTCAGAATGTTGGGATTTTAAGTGCTAATATCTCCGGTACTATTGTGGGATCTTTCTACTAACATTAACTCAATATAGGCTAGTTTCAGAATGTTATTCAATTTTTTTTAATTTTAAGAGCAAATATCTCCGGTACTCTTGTGGAATCTTTCTACTAATTCCGATCATGATTTATCAATTAATGATTTATTAATTAATTCAGAAATCCATGATTACTCTAAAAAAATATTCTATTTTTCATATACTCTATTCGGGCTCTACAGCTTTTCAATGATGTTAGAACTCATTTTTTTGACTCACTACAATGAATTTACAATCTCTTATTTGTAGTGAATGTATTAAAATAGTGAATATATTCACACCATGATTGTTCTGAGTCTCCATATGATTACAGACTAAATTGTCAACTTTCTACACATATCCAAATTTGAAATTGTTTGTTTTATTCTAATTTATATTTTCAGATTGTGATTTGGTGTAGGAATTGGAATGGGCTTAACCTATGTATAATATTTGGACAATTTGATACTGAATTAGGAAATTGAAGAAGTTTTGGGCGATAGCCTGTTTTTTCTTTTCCGAACCTTGTATTATTTTTGCTAACCCAATGAACAAATATCACACCATAATTCTATACATCAATCTCAATGAATAAATTACAATCTCCTTAAATTGTTCTCCCAAGGGCTTTTTCCCCTTTTTCAAGAATATTATTTTCGAAAACTGCAGCAACTGGCACCGCTCATATGAATATTGTTATTTTATAGATATTATAATTATTTTAAAATTAATAAACTTGACTTTTAGATGTGAGAGAACTTGTTTTTCCTACTTTATTGATCTATTCCAGTAACCAAGAGGAAAAATTGGTATGCTTGTGATAATATTGCATTCTTTGCATTTCGGTTATTTGAATATTAACCCTCTACATGAATGGTACCCTGTAGGATTCCTTCAAACCACAAGTTTAGATAATAAGGCCCGGTAGCACAAAAGCCGGTTAAATTTTAACCGAGATTAATTCCAAGAGAACTAACCGTCTTTTCAAAAAAATCTTCTCTGATTGGTTCTCGTGAAATCATAAATATTATGATTTTTTATTTTCTAGATATTTCAAGTATTTGAAAATAAATGAACTTGACTTTTAGATGTGAGAGAACTTGTTTTTCCTACTTTATTGATCTATTCCAGTAACCAAGAGAAAAATTGGCATGCTTGTGATAACATTGTATTCTTTGCATCTCGGTTATCTGAATCTTTATCCTCTACAAGAATGGTACCCTGTAGGATTCCTTCAAGCCACAAGTTTAAAGGATAAGGCCTGGTTGCGCAAAAGCTGGTTAAATTTTAACCGATATTAATTCCAAGAGAACCATCCAGAGAAGCCGTCTTTTCAAAAGACGGTTCTCGTGAAATCAAACACGATCAAAATTCAAACGGCTTTTGTGCAACCGGGCCATAGATTGATAATGTATTTCCAGCCAGATGAAAATTGAAGCTTAGGTTGAATCAGATTTACTACCACACTGTATTAGAAGTGGATGAAAACCACATCAAATTTACTAACTTAGATAACACTAGTAAGAATTTCCGGTCAAAAAGCACCAAGAAGCCAAGTGACGGTCTCAAGCATTCCT
Organism: Nilaparvata lugens; assembly: GCF_014356525.2. Taxonomy (NCBI): domain Eukaryota; kingdom Metazoa; phylum Arthropoda; class Insecta; order Hemiptera; family Delphacidae; genus Nilaparvata; species Nilaparvata lugens. The sequence continues at coordinate 10,822,649 of NC_052511.1, forward strand.
GGATCAGACATTCCCTTCTTTTTCCCCCTATTATAATTTGGACGGAGAAGCAGTGAGTGCACAACGTGGCAACGCCCCAGTCAGCGTTGCCATGACAACGCATTGGCTGGGGTCTACCTCACACTCCAGCAAGGAAGCACCGCACTTAGCCTTGTGCTGTTGCCTTTCAAAACTCAGTGCAGACTTTTGAAGATTGCTGAGATTTTTGAAAATTACGCTCATTTCAACTGCAGTTCAACAATCCTTCAAGAACTATGAATGAACTATATGCTTCAACAACATCTCAACAACTATTTGTAATTTATTTAATTCAATTAAGAAGTATTTTTCTAATTTAAAAATGATTTTGGTGTGTTTTGAAAATTTGCAGTTCAAGAACTATGAATGAACTATATGCTTCAACAACATCTCAACAACTATTTGTAATTTATTTAATTCAATTAAGAAGTATTTTTCTAATTTAAAAATGATTTTGGTGTGTTTTGAAAATTTGCAGTTCAAGAACTATGAATGAACTATATGCTTCAACAACATCTCAACAACTATTTGTAATTTATTTAATTCAATTAAGAAGTATTTTTCTAATTTAAAAATGATTTTGGTGTGTTTTGAAAATTGAAAATTGAGTGTGCAATAGAAGAATTTTGAAGTGACCTGGCTGGCTCAGGATCTGGTTTCAGAGTTTGCAGGTCGCAACTCATCAATTTCAGGCCTCTGACATCACCTAACGACTACTTCTTAGGCAGCCGGGACCAACAGCTTTACGTTTCCATCCGAAACACGGATGAAATTTTGAAGTGACACATAACCTAGCTACATTTGGACTGTTGTATAAATTAGAATCGGAACCGTTTTGGGCTTATAAGCCTGTGGTACTTTTATGTAAGTTGTGTAATTCTGAATGTTTAAATAAATGAATAAACAAGGGAGAATTCATTGCACTAATATTATCTAGTTGATTGACATAGTAATAGATTGTAGTTGCTTCAAGATTTGTAAAATAAATAAACAAGGGAGAATTCATTGCAATTTTATGATGTAGTTTATTAACATAGGAATATATTGTGGTTGCTTCAAGATTTGTAATTGTAATTACAGATATTGTAATTGAATTTCGAATTGCAATTCAACAATGCTTCAAAAACTATGAATTTACTATGCTTCAACAAGTACCTCAACAAAGGAACATACATTGCAGTTATATGATTCAGCTGATTGATATGAGAAAAGATTATAGTTGTTTCAAGATTTGTAATATTGTAATTTTGAATAATAGTAATTCAATTTTTAATTATGAATAACTGTCTAAAACATTCACAACAAAATTATATAAAATTTGAAGTTCAATCCTATATCCCATCACTCTATTTATATTTTTTTCATATCCTCCAAGTCTAAACAAGCCTATATAAGATCTTGGATAGAATACTCTTTATTTACTCTATGGTTAGGTTCAGCAAGGTATGCAGTATACTTACTCACTTAATAAAAAACAATATAAAACTACTTGTAGTGCCCTTTTAAGAAACTTGAGAACATTTTTTATTAAAATGTTTCAATAAGAGGGTACTACAAGTTTTATATGATTTTTTATTAATTTGAATAAAATAGCCCTTAGAGTAGAGTGATTTTACTCACTTAATTTTAAATTTTCAAACAATCACAAAATGAGAATAGTTAAGTGTACTCCTCATTAGGCTGGGCCTGATTTAAGGAAAAATTGAAATGAAATTTTAAAACCAATGCCATTTAGTTATTAGTTGTTATTTTGGAATTACGCCTTCAGAGTGCACTCAAAATCAAAATCCAGCCTTCAGACAATGTGGAATAACCATCAGTTGAATAAAAAATGATTAGATAACTGTTTGGAAGTTTATTGTAAATTATAGTTGGTTGATAAGGATGTGAATTGTTATTTTCATTCATTAGGAATTTCGTAGATGAACTACAGACAAACTACAAACCTTCAGCTCATGTTAAGGAATCAATTTTTTTATTTTGAGATAAGATTTCCAAACAGATATATACAGTTTCAAATCCGTAATCATATCCTTCAGTAATTGGAAAGTTATTTGGAGTTGATTATGTCATCAGAGGAGAATTGTTCTTAGTTTTTTTTAAGCTCTCCTAGCAACCTCAGACAATTTTGGAGTAATAACAATATACCAAAGTAATTTGAAAACCGTAAGAATGTGAAAAAAACTTGGAGACATCATCAAGTCTGCCTATTTCCTCCCATTTATCTTTGTTGAGAATATCAGGGTTGGGCCTATTATTTAGCCAGTTGGCATAACTGAAGCTGATGAAAAAGAACGGTAAAAATTTCAGGCGCACTGAAAGGCACAGTAAATTACCGTGTAGCCGTCCGATAACTTTCTTCAAACTTCCTGCAAAGCGACGATAAAATCTACGCCGAGTTCATTTTGGCAACTTGCAAGCTGTTTGCAAAAAGGCCTGGGAAATGCCGCCGGAAAAGCCTGGAGAAAACTCGCAGGGATTTCGGCGAGTGAGATTATTTCTGGTGTAGTGGCAGCAGTAGCGCTTTCCACTGTTTTTCTTCTGACGTCGGAAAATTCACAACGGAGATGAAAGCTTGAAGCTTGATTAGCTAAGTGGAACAAAATGCGCCCGAACAGAATCACGGATGTAAGAGAGTGTTGTAATGCCACTGTATTCGCTATTTTATTTTAATTGAGACGCAATTACATCCGTTGAGTTTCCTAGACTTACTTCTTAGTTTAGGAAGAATATTCTCAACATCCCCACCCTACGAATTTGTCTGTAGCTATAGAACAATTCTACAGCTCATAACATGAACTTTATGTGGATTGTTTGAATTCGATAAATATATTTATTATACTCCCACATTAATAGATCGGTTGACAACTTAATTGAGAAGGGTAATTGCTCTAAAAAGTTATCATTTGATAGCTTAACTATGAAAAAACAGAAAATATTATTATTAGTTATTGTGAACTACTTGTTTCATTGTGATGAGAACTCCCATCATTCACTGGATTTGTCATAGTAATTAATCATTGCGCCATTAAATTGAGAATACGATGAAATGATTCAGATCTGAATCACAAAATTTGATGAGAAGCATAATATCAACCTCATATTGAACTGCTTGTGAAAGCAGTCTGCTAGCTGGGTTTCCTGTTGTTCCATAAATTCATTGATAATAATTATTATCTATAACATATTATATTTATTACATAAATGTATTCATAAATACAGAAACCTTTTCTGTTGGCGTATGGGATTGATCTGTAACTAGTATGTTCGCGCACTTTTGCATGAAACAGCATGATGTGATGTTATAGGCTACCATTTAAAATAACATACCTATTTATGGATTCGTGAATGAGTTAACAGCCTGTTTCTAACTTTATGTGACGACTCTGCAACCGGGCATTAGTGACTCCTACTTTATTGATCTCAATCATTTACTAAATTATCAGTTCCGAATTCATTTTCATCTTACTTCTCAATAAATGTTTATCTGTAGCTATGAAAGTACCATACTATTGACATATTATAGCCTGAACATGAATAATTATAGAGCCTGTGATAGTTATGTAACCTGTGTACTAGTAGTTATTGACTTGATTTCAATTGAACCTGTAAAGAAGCTATGATTTGATATTATCCACCCTAACTATATGAAAACAGAAAATTAAAAATATCCATAATAACTAACTTATTCTGTAAAAGTTATTTAAATAAAAGACATAAACTTACCACAAACAACTCTGTCAAAGGGGCTCATCCAGTCTGAAATAAACAATTGCATTCAGTATAAATAGAAATTCAATTAAAATGAAAAGTAGAGAAATCTAAAATGCAAAAAATATATAGTCATCCATATTATCAAATTGTATACAGAAATTGGCATGCTATATAACTACAATTGTAAAATAATGAAATAGCTCTTGCAGGAATAGAAAGTTATTGCTATACGTTGTCGTGCAATATTTTTTAAAACCATGCAATGCTTGAGGACTACTCTGATGAACTGCCATTTATCATAAAAAAACATATATACCGATTGATCTATATTGAGGGATAGCACAAGGTTACCTTATTTTTTCTCTCCCTATAATTTTTATGATGTAATTATTTTATGAATCAATCAATTATTGACAAATTCGTGTGGTTGAATAAGTTTGAGTATGCACTATTGTTCACCTACAGTAGTTGAAGTATGGGTGAGAATCGTTCCTGCTATAATTACATTATAAGGCCCTTGACCCTAGAATTGGAAGTTATATGATACAAAGATATTGGAAGTTGCATATTATAAAAGTCTCGTTTTTGATACGTAATGGCCCTTGACTAGAAGGTTAGGGTTTTCCATGTCGGTAACATCATTAAAACTGGAAATCAGGTGACCTCATGTGCTTATAATAATATTGTTGAATCACAATAAACTATATCAAGTACCCTTTCTATCATATCAAATTACAATCAAATTGTGTTTATATTTCTTCGTGTTCATGATTTACTGTATTTCAAAAATACATCATAAGGCCCTTGCCCCTAGAATTGGAAGTTATATGATACAAATACATTGGAAGTTATATAGATTATACTAGTCTCGTTTTTAATACGTTATAGGCTTTGACTGGAAGGTTGGGGTTTTCCAATTCGATAACATCATTAAAACTGGAAATCAGGTGACCTCATGTGCTTCTAATAATATTGTTGAATCACAATAAAAGCTATCAAGTACCCTTTCTATTATATCAAATCACAATCAAATTGTGTTGTATTCTATGAAGGATATATAATCTATGATCTTAATAAAAGATAATATATTCAATTTCTATAGTTTTAAAATAAAATCTTTAGAGTGATGTGAGTAATAATATTGTTGTATCACACGTACTATAAATTGTGATAAATTTTAAACATAGACGGCTCATGATACTGTTCAGACTAAGCCAGTAGAAAAATGCTTCATTTGTCCCTTAACCCTTCCACTACCAACATTTTTTACATACACGAAATACCAAGTGGGGTAACTGGGTTACCCCAACAAGATTTCTGTTTTATATAATTATTTCATATTTTTTCCATTAATTCATCAATCAAATGCTTCACAAAATCTATTAAAATAATTGAAAATATGTTTCTCCTGTTGATAAATAGGATTTCAATTAAAAACTGACAGGCCAACACAATTGAGCATTCTATTATATTGTTGTAGTGAAAATGTTGTGAAATAATTAAATTATGGTTACAGCAAAGCGATTTCTTCTTATTTAGATTCTAAGTTATCATTATGAATCAGGTTTGGCAATAAAATAAAAAATGAACATTAAATTGATATCTTATGTATTCTGATAATGGATAAGATATACCAAAAAATTGCATGACATGGAATACCAAGTGTTGTAATAGAGTTACCCCCAGGATATATCTGCTAATAATTCCAGAAGTATAAGGAATGGAATGATTTTATGAGATAAAATAACTAAAGTGATAAGTTTTTAACAAGTACTCAACGTTTCAATGGAATATATCAACATTATCTACAAAAAAACTGACAAAATGTGGGTTGAGGTAGTCCAATTACCCAAATACCTTAAAGAGATATAGACCAACAATGCCTATGCCTTCCCATTGATAGCTCTTACTTGAAATTGAAGGCCGCCATCGGGGTATTTTAGCACGAGATATTATATATTATTTATTTGTAATATTATAGATCACGAAGGCATTGGTGGCATTGGTATGTAATAATCTTATGGGTTGCCCCCTCAATGGCGGATTTCAATTCCAAGTACGAAACTAGCGCTGCATGTGAGTCTATGCATCTTTAAGGTCTTTGCAATTACCCCACTTGGTAATAGAAGGGTTAATAATCATCAGTCAAGTAGACTTGTTATAATCATAGACTTCTCATAATGTTCCGGTCTAGGAACCCGCTCCACTCCATAGCACACCTGAAGAACATGGTGTCAATGTTTGTACTGTTCAAACAGTACATAAAGACTACTTAAGAATATTATATGGATACTATAGTATAGCTATTATACTATCGTTGAAGACTACCAACGACCGGAAATAGATCCGAAAACCAATTGGCCATCATCCACCTTCTCGCTTCCGTTTTGGGAGTTGAGATTCTCCTCAGGAGTAACATCCAATACTGGTAAGAAATTACACACACACAATAGGTTTGGAATTACGAAACGATAACCCGGAATGATTTACAGACACTGCATTTACGGAGCTTTTGTAAGGCTTCGAAGACGATTTCACGATGACATTTATGATCTGTAAAAGCAGCCATTAACAGGACTCTAAACTCCCTCAGTCGAGTGTGATTCGAGCTCTTTTTCACCAATCGCCTCTTAGTACAATGGGCCACAATGAAATAATTGGCTCAGAGACCGCCCATCTTCAGATTGACCCCTATTGCTTGAGTACAGCCCTTATGGTTTGGGTTACAACTAATGGGTAATAATTCTTACTAAGGGTAACTATAAAGGAGCCCGGAAATACACCATCGACTACTCTCAATTGATTCCATAGTCAGAATACAATAACTCTTTGAAATTAAAAGGATAATCAGAATACAAAAACTCTCTGAAATTAGAAGGATAGTCAGAATTCAATAGCTCTTCGAATTAAAAGGAACGTAAGAATAATAGTAACTGTTTGAAATTAGTAGGATAGTCAGGAACTCTTCCAAATTAATAGGATATAATTAAGGGTGGGAAACCAGCAGTCCCATGGTTGTTCAACAACTCATTGGACCCGTAGAATCATTCTGGTTGAATTGAGAGTAATTAAAACAATGTGTTATCATCCAAACGCTTTACTTCCAATAGTTGAATTAAACTGTACATTTATCTGTTATGAGTTACTATATTTAGTCATCCAAGTTTAAGAGCGACATTATTAAGAAAGAACAATCAAGATAACATTGAGAATGTGCTGTTTCACTGAGAATCTTCTCCAGAAACATTCTATTTCAAAGAAGAATTATGATTAAAGTCATTCAAAAATATTTTGGAAAATATTGCTTCAATTTTCATGAAGAATATATTGGGACGTTTATTGTGAAGAAGATGTTGTGTTGGTGTAAAGATTTGATAGTTTGATAGGATATTTTCAAAGGACCAATTTGAAACTGCGTTTGTTTGAGGCACCAGCTTCTAATAATGTATTTGATAGTTGACCGAGCGAAGTGAGGTCTAAGATTCAAGTCGACGGTTTTGCATTTCTCTTTATGTTTAAATGTTTATATGTTGCGCATTTACAGCGAAACGCAGCAATAGATTTTCATGAAATTTGACAGGTATGTACTATTTTGAAGACGTATACATAAGGTATTTAAAAATTTTGCATTTAAAGGATAATACAAAAGGAAAAGGAGTCTCCTAGGAACACCAATATTAACGTATGTACGGCGTCGACGTATACATAAGGTTTTAAAAATTTTGCATTTAAAGGATAATACAAAAAGAAAAGGAGTCTTCATCGAACGCCAATATTAAAATTTTGCATTTAAAGGATAATACAAAAAGAAAAGGAGTCTTCATCGAACGCCAATATTACCGTAAAAATCTGACAATAGAATATTATTCATCATAAATCAGCTGTCTTGTGGACTATAATACTACCAGGACCTCCTAAATACCAGGTATACTACCCGTTCAAAAACATCCAACATTCTTGATAATGTATCTTTCTATAAGCTGAGGCCAAGTTTGGAGTTGTTGATAGAAAACTTTTTTGACATTTCTCTTTTTGAATCTGATGATTAAAATTGCAACAAATATTATTGAAAAAAAAATTGATTTCTAAAATCATGAAAAGCGAGAAATGAAGTTTGTAGGATATCAGCATTATGGTAGTTTATTTTGTTAATTTCAACACACCGATTTTTCGCTGTCATGAAAACACAATGTTTTCTGATGGTTTGATAGGTTTCGCGTATCGACGACAGCCAGACCTGATAACAGCGCTCACACTCACATTCCGGGATGACACGTAACGGTACGATAGGACAGAAAGCTCTATGTTTATTTAGTATTTTTTTAGACATTTGATAAATTATCTATTTATTTTTGAGAAAACATAACAACAGGTCAATGTAACTTACAGAGCGCGAGGTCTACTGTTCACAGAACTACTAGTAATAGCAATACTCTTACAGATTTGATTATATTTTTTAGAGTGTAGGCCTACCTGGGAAGATTACTGCAAATTTCAAAGACACGCGATATATATCGCCAATAACGGAACATCATTGAAGATTACAAATGAAAATCTCCAATACAGAATAATTGTTACAACTTCAAATGTAGTATGTTAATTAAGTCCAAGTATCTATTCTGGAACGGCAAAATTATTGGCATGGTTAATATTGAAAACAATGAAATTTAAAATTAACTATCATACAAATCCCTATGCATGGTACTTGTAGTCATTTGTTGAAGTTTAGCTGCGCAATTTCAACATTTTATTGTTGTAGCTACCTATAATTTCCTCCTCCAATTGCAATTCAATTGATGCACCTCGCCTATAATAGCGTCATTTCTATCATTAGAAATACCATTATTTGGACAGATGGTGGATATGAATGGTAATATTGACGATCAACAATATTGATGTTAACAATATTTCCATTGGTCATTGCAATTTCATTGTTATTTGGAATCAACTTGGAAGTATTACTCAGCTGAAAAATTTAATCTGTAATCATTGCTATTAAGCCGGTACTAAAAATTTCAATTTGTATAAATTTACAGGAGTCAGATAGGCCAGTTAGGTTCGATTATAGGGGATAGTTTCAATGCGATATTTTCCACTCATCGATAATGGATGGATATATTTTATGGCCGATAAGATTGAAAAGTCATAGTACCAAGCAAGCGGGCAATGCCTAATGTAATATCGCATAAAAGCGTTTTATTGGCCCATACATTATACATTTATTGCCACATTGCCATCAAAAAGCAGTTCGCTATTCGATTTGAATGGCCCGCCATAAAGAGAGGCTCAATGTTTTCAGGACGATTGATAAAACAATTGGAGCCGATGTGAAAAATTCACGCTGTGTGACCAGAATTATTAATTTGTTTACATTGTCTGACATAGTTGCAGGATAATGCAAACTCCAATATAATGGAAAGTCAAAGCATATAATATGCGTCCAAATAGAAAGAGAAATGGAAATCTCAGTACCCTATTTGAATTATTTTATCACAACATGTTTCAACAAAACGAATAAGACTAGTTTTCTATAAAGTGAGAAGTTTTTAGCTCAAAAATTTCTAGTTTCATTCAAAATTTGGACTTTTCGAATAATTATTTAGTTACTGTTCTAGATTTTTTAATTTCAGATTCTAATAGTATCTATTAGATTCAAAATTTGCTCGTTTATCTGAGTATTGAAGAGTGTAAATTGTATTTTGAAAAGTGAAAGTGACATAACCAACATTTTGATTTGGACAGTATAGTATAAATTGGAAATGGGACAGTTTTGGGCATGAGCCTGTTGTGCCTTTCCTCATGTTAAGTATTTGTACACAATGTAAATAAATAAATAAATAACATTGATGCCATTTTCAAGTGATATGAAGTAAATTCTACTTTAAGTAAATTAATATAAATAATTAATATATAGGCTATATAAAATAATTCAAAAAGGGTACTGAGATTTTTATTTTTCTTTCTATTTATATCACAGGTAGCCTATACAGAAGAGAGATAAATATGCGTCTATATTAATAATTATTACTACTGAGAGATTCATACTAGGATAATTCGTTATGAAATAAATCACATTTCATATCACAAGGAAGAAGAATAAATTGAATGAAAAAGACTAAGAAATTGTCAAAAAAACCACTGATTTATTGATGATTAGAAAGACCGGTTTCGGTTATTACACCATTGTCAATCTCTGATAAACCAGATCAGAGATTGACTTTGAGTTTATCAGAGATTGACAATGGTGTAATAACCGAAACCGGTCTTTCTAATTATCAATAAATCAGTGGTTTTTTGACAATATCTTAGTCTTTTTCATTCAATATGAATAACTACCACAATATCAACTTCTCAACTACACAAAAAGTGAAAAAAGAAGAATAAAATTCAATTTGTAACACATTTTCGAATGAGAGACTTTATGAATAATTGTTCATGAATAAGAAATTAATGAATGTTAATAATAAAAAACATTAGTATAAAATCCTACTAAGAGGCATTTGAATTAATGTTTCATTTTGGCATTATGAGTTATGGTTATAATAATAACAATCATTAACGAGTGATCATAATAACGGGCAATGGTGTAATAGAGTAATAACAGCCCATTCATGATGTAGAGTGAGAATGGCTATTCCCGTAGCTTACTATCAAAATACGTAGTAGCCTATGTAGGCCTATGATAATTATTATTGTTTACTTAACAAAACTTAGAGCCATTTGAAAGCTTTTGTGATTTCAGTGTAAAGTGACATCTCGCCTATTCATGATGTGGATTATGAACGGCTATCCCCGTAGTTTACTATCAAAATAGTAGGCTATGTAGGCCTATAATAATTATTATTGTTGCCTTAACAAAACTTAGAGCCATTTGAAAGTTTTTGTGATTTCAGTGTAAAGTGACATCTCATTTGAAAAAAAAAACACCAATCTTTAGAGTGATTTTCGACAATAAGTTACCTACAATAACCATAAGTTTCCTACTAGAGTAATGAGAATTAGGAAATCAGGAAACTCTTATTAGGAATTAGAAAATTAGTGAATTAGGAAACACTCTTGTTTCCTATACAAGAGTGATGAGAATTTTCTACAATATTTGAAGTGAAATAATAATTCTTTTGATACCAAATAAATTGAACTGATAGAAGACAGCCTATTTCATACCATTACCTTGTCAAGAAATTGAGTAGATGTTACAATAATCAGCTGTATAAGCATCAAAAATGCAGTATTCTATTTGGACTGAGAATGTTTTAACTGTTAGAATAATTATTGATCAAGTTGACTAGTGAGTTATCTAAAAAAAGCTGAATCCAAACCCCATACAAAGTTAATCATAGATGAGACAATAATTCAGAGGCGAATGAGACAAAATGAACATTATCGTCATCATCATCAAAAGCAGCTTAACTTTGCGATTGATATTCCGTCTGTAACGACATTCTCAAGAGCTATGAAGAGTTTTTATGCATGATCACTGATGAAATTCCTAATTAAGAATTGGTCTTGAATTTTTAGTACTCCATAAAACGAAGAAGAACTGTTACTTTGAATAACATAAACACAGTCAAAATATGAGTACTGAGCAGTTCAGTGTGAACACTTCATGTGAGAGAAAGAATTACCAATTAATGAAGCTTATCAATCCGATAGCTATGAATTATCGCTGTTTATCATTGCGATGTGATCATAATAATATTTATCTTGAGGGCTTGATAGTTGATTGGAGAAGACGTTTTGGACAATATCTTGTTCCTTCTTCTATGAATATTGTAATTTATTGTTTGCTCCATACAGTAAATTGTAATGATGCTTCAAAAACGTAGTTTAGGCTTCTTTATGATGAATGGGAACACTATTCCCAAACTAAATAATGAGACATCTGAATTCTATTCAAACAAAAAGTATCTCAGATTTGGCTGAAATTTGCACCATTGATAAAGATTGACATGAGAAATTTCGGAGCCAAATTTGGCAGCCTCAGCTACTATACAGAGTGAGTAATGAAGCTGCAAACATAAAATTTTTAAATTTTCAAATGGTCATATCTCCTGAAGGGTTATGAATTTTGAATAATGAAACTCTAATTGCTAAGCAACTTGAATTGCCTTTGAGGACATTTGTTGGTGAAAATCAAAGAATGTTATTGACTATCATCATGATAAAATTGATTGATTATAAATGAATAATATGAAGTGAACTCTTTTAACTGATAAGCAACGTGGAGTATGAAATCGATTAACACAAGATCCAAACTAAAATGCTGGCAATAGCTCTAATTGCAAAGCAACTTGAATTGCCTTTGAGGACATTTGTTGGTGAAAATCAAAGAATGTTATTGACTGTCATAAATCGTGATAAAATTTATCGATTATAAAAGAACAATATGAAGTGAACTCTTTTAACTGATAAGCAACGTGGAGTATGAAATCGATTAACATAAGATACAAACTAAAATGCTGGCAATAGCTCTAATTGCAAAGCAACTTGAATTGACTTTGAGGACATTTGTTGGTGAAAATAAAATAATGTTATTGACTGTCATAAATCGTGATAAAATTTATCGATTATAAAAGAACAATATGAAGTGAACTCTGTTAACTGACAAGTAACGTGGAGTATGAAATCGATCAACACAAGTTCCAAGTATCCAATCAAATCTAAGTTTCCTTACGAAGACATACTATCAGATCAAAAATAACAATCTACAGCTGTGCAGCCTAGTTGATAACAAAATTGAAAATTATCCGAAGATTATTAGATGTATACAGCATATGGTTAATAGAAGACATGCCATAACAATCTATTCTGTACAGAAGACACCTGGCGATAATATGCAAATTTGATGAGCTTGTGAATTAAGTAAGTACCATGAAATTTGGAACATGAACCAGACTAAGATAGGAATTATGCACGGATACGAATTAGCCGACAGATAACATTGGCAATTGCATACAGAAATGGATAATAATGCTTTCGGAGATGGTTGTTTATGCATGCAAATATACGGCCCAAGTTATGCAAGTGAGGACACCCATTTTTGCATAGAATAGTTTGCTGAATGTTGCCCCGTTCAATTTGTTAGAGGGATGATGTCATACAGCTATATTCTTCCATTGCTATCTTTGTTTGATTATCTGAATTCATTTTTCATGTAATCACGCCATTTAGTATTATCATAACTGTAATTAACGAAAGATAATGACTGTCTTTCAATTATAGTTGAATATAGATGTCGCAATTATCATTAATTGTCATTAAATGGAGGTGGAGCACATGAGATAAAATTAATGGTTAATAATTACGATATCTGGTAATTAGTAGATTACCAAGACCATATTGGGGATGCTCTTGATAACCTCTCCATTACCAGATAGCATATTATAAACTGTTAATTTCATTTCATAAGCTTCACCTCTCCAGAATTAGAATCAGAAATTAATTACCAGTTACCATAATTATAAACTGTTAATATCATTTCATAAGCTTCACCTCTCCAAAACTAATATCAGAAATTGACTGTGACTGGTACTCAATGAAAACAAAGAGACAGAATGGTCAGACAAAATGAGTAAGAACATTAAGAGATGACACAAGAAAAACCTAATCACTCTTATAGGTCAATTCTTTTTACGGAGCATGTAGAAGTCATTGATCTTCTTATAGGTGAAACCATTCAGAGTGAGAATAGTCAACTGTTATCAAATACAAACAAATAGTATAAGAATAAACTATTAATTCCCATTCATAAGCTACACCTCTCCAAAACTAATATCAGAAATTGACTGTAGCTGGAACTTAATGAAAACAAAGAGACAGAAAATCAGACAAAATGAGAACATTAAGAGATGACACAAGAAAAACCTAATCACTCTATTAGTCAAACACCTGAATAGCTAAATAGCTAAAACCTAGAACCTAATAGCCCAATTTATCTTACGGCACATGTAGAAGTCATTGATCTTCTCATAGGTGAAACCATTGTTAGTGAGAATAGTCAATATTGTTTACAAATAGAAACAAGGCATCCAATGTAATGTACAGAGCGGAGCTGTGCTAAATAACTCATTTTTCTATGCGGATAGTGAGTTCATTTTATTAATTTATTATTATATTATTCGAACTAAAATTGATTAGAAGACAATGAAAACTATAGCTTCTACTAGCACAACTGATCATGTGGTAAGCCTAAGGCCCTTGAATTAATAACACTATTTTATTGATCGGTCGAAACTGTGGTGTTTATCAAATTGAATCACATTGTGATGAATAGCTCATGAAATTGCACATAAAACCATTGAACTAACCTCTACCAGCAACAAACAGAACTATCACAGACTAAAACAATCACTGAGTCCACAAACTACCCATGCTACAAAAGCCTACCAAGTGGAGCATTCAAAAAGTGGCCAATTATTTGTGTTCTCCTGTAACTCTTACCTAACAAAAACCTCTCAAAGAAAACCATTATATAGTGAGGATTTCAAGCTATTCAACCCTTCCAGGGTGGCACAAAACCTTGATTATGGAGAGGCTGGGTTTTAGTTTTAGAAAAACTTTTCCCCATTAATGAACACAAAGACAGTATTGTCTTAATAGACAGTATTTGCTACTGAACAATACAAAACACAATCGACAACTAAAAAACTGGCGCGTATCCCATATCGGTTCAATGGAAACTCTAGATTAAACATCTGATAACTAAAAACACTTCACATAATGGGCTACTTTTGTACAAATCAATAAAAACTTGAAAATTACCTATGGTCGAAACTATTCGTTGAAATATTTAAATACGTTTTCAATAATAAAGGGTACCATAAGTTGTTATACTGTTTCTATTAACCTGATATTAACTCAATGTGTTCTTTTGAGATTAAATTCCCATTACACAATATCAGCAGCAGGTCAACACAATGAATGTATAGTAATTCCTATAAACGTTCGATAATAATTACACTACTTGTTTAACAGATTCCCCACCATATAACAATTCAACTTATCCCCCAAATAATCAACAAATACTCCAATCTACACATCTGACAGCTAAACTAATGGGATTCCACAAGATTGTACACCTATCAAACAATATTGAGCAGTAGCGCAACACAATGGATGTAGTGATTCCGATATAGACGATATAGTGATTTCAATAGTGGTTGGTATTGACACTATTTGTATTCTATTTGAACAAATCCCCCACTATACGATACATGGAATTAGTCTATGAAATTAGTCTAAAAAGACTATGAATTAGTCTAAAAATACTATGAAATTAGTCTAAAAAGACTATGAAATTAGTCTAAAAAGACTATGGAATTAGTCTAACACAGAGTGAGTTACACATACTTCAACTACATTGATACATAGAGTAGGCTACACGTACTCAAACTGAACTACTCAAATCACAATCCCCATTAATCAATGCAGACTACAAAATGCACATTTGTCGACTCTTTAACACACCGCATGTTGTAAATATTGAGAATTCACATCCGACATCTACACTACTTAGATCACATTCCCTATACAGACTAGAAATACACATTTGAGAACACATTGAAGGATTTACGTTTTAATCAACTGCACTACTTTATCTACACATTCTCTATAAACAAGCAGGACAACATATCGAATGGATTATGACTACTTGGATCACATTCCCTAATAACAAACAGGCTAACACTTTGAATGAAGTATTGACTACTTGACTACTAGGATAACACATCTAATATAGTAATGACGATCCACATAACATTCCCTATGAACAAGCAGGTTACACATTGAATGAAGTATTGACTTCTTGGATCACATTCCCTATGAAACTATCAGGCTAACACATTGAATGAAGTAGCCTATTGACTAATTGACTACTAGGATAACACAGTCATTTATAGTAATGACGATCCACACATTACATTCCCTATAAACAAGCACTGAATGAAGTATTGTCTACATGGACCACATTCCCTATTAAACTAACAGGCTAACACATTCAATGAAGTTCATATTGTCTACATGGGTCACATTCCCTATCAATCTAGCAGGCTAACACATTGAATGATGGAGTATTGACTCACCGGTAATAGACATCCATGGATAGCGAGGTATGTCAGGCATGGGCTGTCCAGTGGCCGCGGAGGCGACCTGTGACGTGCAGGAGGACAGCGGATCCGCGGCAACGGAGGCGGCAGCTGCCTGGTGGTAGAACTGAGCAGCAGCGGCCATAGTCGCGGAGGCGGCTGACACAGAGCTGGAGGCGGCACCGTTGTGGTGTTGCAGCGAGTAGTTGACCATCGACTCTGGGGGCGGCACGTTTCCTGTATAGCGACACGACTTGTCACCAGCCGCTGCTGCGTCCACGACTGCCGCCAGGGCACTGCTGGGGGTGGAGAAGGGTCCTGGCACCATGGAGCCGGTGCTCGATGCGAAGGCGGCTGCCGCCACGGCCTGTTGGTGGTTGTGGTGGTGTGCCACGTACGGGTACATCCTGGAGGCGGTGGACACCAGAGACGGGGGCGGTGAAGACGAGGATGATGATGAATTGTTGGTGGTGAGACTGTAGTTGACCGCAGATGACGGTGACAGATCGGTGGAGCCCGAGGATGACGTGATGACCGGGTTGAGAAGTTGGTGCGGGTACTGTTGGTGGTACTTGGGCAGCATGCTATCGATGATGAATTTTGAACTCATGTCCGTTTCAGTGGTCGGTGGACGACATATGCGGGGGCGGGAGGGGTGCGGGCCCCGGACGGTTGTTACGGGCGCCGTCAACGATCAGCCAACGACGAATTTGCACCCTTTGTAGTCGTCGACGGTTTTAGTGGAACGACCGAGTGTCTAGTAGTGTACAAGAATCCTTTGTAGGAGGCCGGGGTACCCCGGAGCAGCTTCAACTCCCCCTCCCCACCCATCTAACACTCAGCCAATCACAGAGCAGCACCGCCTTCACCCCTCCCCTCTTCCAGCACACATCTTTTTTCGTCGATTCCAAAACTCACTCGTCGTTTTTCGTTGTGTTCGATCAATCGTCTCACCCGCCTCCATGTTCGTTGCCGCTTCGAGACCGCAGCGCTATCTGTGAACGCCACCGCCAACTAACTCCAACCAACACACCCTCTGTCACTCTCACTCATTCATTATCACACTACTTCCATCTCACACACGTTCTTTCTTTGTCTACCGACTCCATCCTAACCCATGTTTCACCATCTCACACATGCTCCCACATATCAGTCTCTCCTTGTTTATCAGCAACCTATCGCTGTCCATTCTCCATGCCATCCATGTTTGCATTCCCTATCTCCCCTATACAGGCTGAGTCTACACTTATCTTTTTGTGTCCTTCGTAACCAAATTATATAAATACTCGAAAACCTCATTCCAATCCTTATTTTTTGAACCACTGAATCCCTCTTCATTTCATTTCTTTGTCACCTGCTGTCCCATCCTAAAATTCTCACTCTCTTCTGAAATTTATCATACTTCTGATTCATCAGTTTCTTTCTCCCCTATACACAGGCTGATGCTACACTTATCTCTTTGTGTCCTTCGAAACCAAATTACATAAATACTTGACAATCGTAATGTATTTCTAAGTTTTTGATCCACTGAATTCCTCTTCATTCAATTTCCCTTTCATCTGCTCTCCTTACCCTCAAACTTCTACTTTCTTCTGGAATTCATCAAACTTGTAATTCATCAGTTTCTTTCTTCTCTCGTCGCTTTGTTCAGAGGTCTCTTATTCAAGCTACATATTCAATAAAATTTGCCTCTCAACATCTGTTTCAGTACTTCAAAGCTAGTTTAAAGAGGCAAATTTGCCCTTTAATATATGTTTAAGCACTTCAAAGCTATAGCGAGGTCCACGTTATGATGACAGTATTTGATCAACTTTGGTTTTGGTATCCTTGTCAATCATTCGACGAAGCCGGTGGTATTATCCTTTTCCAGGTCCACAACGATGCCAATTATGTTTTTGACAGTGTAGAAATATAATTAATTAATGCAGAGAATTGGTATCGCTATTCTTCTATCTTTATCCACTGCCATTATAACGTGGACCTCACTATAGTTCTATATTTGAAGTTTATATTCTCATATCATTTAATCCCATTCGAAGCTTAATACTCTCAAAGCTTGAAATTACAATCCCTTCTATACTCTTCGATAAATAATCTCCAGGGTTGTCTGTATGACGAATAATAATAAAACTCCAGATATTCCATAGAAAATATATTTTTGAAAACAAAAATAATAGATTAATAAAAAACATTATTCCACCTTTTATGTTAAATTTGGATTCTTAATTCAATAACTAATCAATTTTGCCAGTACTTGTCATTCTTAATAAGTTTTCAGAACTCAGTATACCTATACCTATTCCATATATGAATATAGTGCTATACCTATTCCATATAATAACCCTATACTATAGTGAGGTCCATGTTATAATGACAGTATTTGATCAACTTTGGTTTTGGTATCCTTGTCAATCATTCGACGAAGCCGGTGGTACTATCCTTTTCTAGGTCCACAACGATGCCAATTATGTTTTTGACAGTGTAGAAATATAATTAATTAATGCAGAGAATCGGCATCGCTATTCTTCTATCTTCATCCACTGTCATTATAACGTGGACCTCACTATAGTCACCCTATCCCAGAACTGCTCAACTCAAGTACATTAGATTGTAATACTATTGTTATATTATCAGCTGTTATGTAGCTAAGGTGAACGTGATGTTTTCGAGTTCAAAATTTAAGTGGTTTCATTCTTTATTTTTTGTGAATTTAAAGTTTGTTTCATGTTTTTACGAAAGTTTTACTATCAATCTATATACAAATTTAAAATTGTTTGTTTTTTCTAATCTATATTCTCAGATTGCGATTTGGTGTAGAAATTGAAATAGACATAACCTATGTATAATATTTGGACAATTTCAAACTAAATTAGGAAATTGGAAAAGTTTTAGCATAGAGAAACAATAGCGTAAGTAGATATCCCATGGTATAGGGAATTTATGTCGCAACTTTTACTGTTATCTCAAGCCGATTACTGTCGATTATTGTCAATTTTCACTGTTTTGTTGGGGCGATAGTGTATGAATGAAACAATTTGAGAGACTACCAGCGTCACACAGCTGCATAGGAAAGAACTATGTGAACTATCAGCTTGGGATAACAGTAAAAGTTGCGACATAAAACAACACATATAATATATAGTGGGGTGTATATTCATTCATTGAAATTATCATTCATTCATTGTTGAAACACCATTATGATTTATGTAGTTATATTACAGTACTATATTATCAATATTCTAATGTTGCATTCAATCTTCATTGTAATTAATAAGTTTTCATAATATGTGAAATTTGTTGCATAATTGGCTGTTGTACTGTGATTTATTTTAGATTCGTGTATGAACCAGAATGTATTGTAACTTACTTGAATAAATTTGAATTTGAAATTTAAAAAAAAAATTTGAAATTTGAAAATTTGAAACGCCCTATACCATGGGATATCTACTTATGCTATCGTTTCTCTATGGTTTTAGGCAATTAATAGCCTGTTTTTTTCCTTTTTCGATCATTTTATTGTTTGTGCTAACCAAATAAATAAATAAATATATATTTTCCAATGAGGAATGATGACGTATAAAGGTATCTTCACGTTACGCTGATATACGTCTTTGTGAAGTAGCGTAGATTTCAATGTTGGGGGATAGGACAGCTATAGGACTTCTTCCGAAGACGTATTTCAGTGTACGTTGTGTAATGTGAAGATACTTTTTTTGTTAGAAAAAAAATTGAAAATATCCTAAAACTCTACTCTCGTATACCCGTCCAGTTTAAAAATTTCTTCCCTACTGCCGCCCATGTTTTCTATTCTTCCCTCGATTTTTTCTACTTTCACATCTGCCACTTGTCCTTTATCTTCTACCTGCTTTAGTTCGTAAATTGGTCTATAGCACCCAATAATAGAGTGGCCCTACAGTAAGGACTGTGAGAATACAGACGGCCCTTAGAGATGCCATCTAGAATCCCATTCCAAAACCACATCAAGCGACGATTCAAAGGAACAATGGAAGGTTATACAGCTACTGTCTTACTTGATTTAGCTTGAACATACGAAATAAAGCACCTTTCATTGAATGAGTGAAACAATAATCTCTCATGGATCTATGAAGCTAAAAATCTCTATCATTTTGTCAATAAACTCTTCTGGTTGCAATTAAATACTATATTAAATACTATAATCATAATACAATTATGACATTGGAGGAAAAACTAGGCTAAGCCTGTACTATTTCTCTCTAAAATGTTAATGTTGTCCGAAAGATAAGGTTATATAATCACACATTGCTTCGTCACTTGATTTTTGGTCCAGAAATGATGATTTTAAATTTTGAATTTTGAAGGTTGGTTTTATACTCTAAATGAATCACAGAATGTATCACAATAAATTAAAAACTTTAGAAATATTGCACTTATTTAAAAAAATTTGAATACAAACTCAATCATTGACAATCATTGGAAATTATTATTATTTACACCTTCCACTGTCATATTTCAGGTGTAGTTGACACCATTCCTATCTTTGGTTTTATTTAAGTGTTACAGTGATGACTTGAACATAAATTTATCATAATATTTATTTAAATAATAATTATAATAATTTCTATGATTGCCAATGCAATCAGAGGAGTTTACTGACAAAACATATACATGATTATTATACTATACATAGAAATGTAGCTAATACTAAACATAACTCTAATTATAATGCCCCACTATAATTATATGTGTCAGGGTAAAATGGAATTTGATGATGTAGAGAATGTGAATCAATTGGGAATATAACAAATTTGAAAACTGCTTGACAAATATATTTTGGAGCTGACTTACCTATGGCTGCTGTAAATTCTAGGAATGAACATCTCCTACCTGCAAAAAAGAATTTCCATGTTAGATTTCTCATTATATTTGTTCAGACGTCAATTTTCCAATTTTCAACATAATTATCCAACCTGTCTTGTGATGCTCTATTCAATTTAGTCGGGAGATCAAATATAACTTCTGATACTGTATTGGGAGAGATGTAGAAAGCCTAATCGATAATGGAAACACTAGAATAATGTCTGATATGACGAATTAATTTTTTAAGAGAGCAGATACATGTGTTGTAACATGTATGTGATTCATTGAAAATGAATTCGAGATATCAAACAATATTCTAGTGTTTCCATCATAGATCATAGAATTTTAATTTGTGAAAAGCGCAGTGGAGTGTAACTTAACTTTTTGTGACTTTCATTCCCATGTGAATTTGATGAGATACATAATAGAGTGTATTTATTTATTTCAATTTCAACAAGTTAGAACTAAGTCTTAAAAATATAATTTTGTTCTAGTATTGACATGTCACCAGTCAAATGAGTGTTACTCAAAAATTGATGTAATTTGACAAGAAATGAAATGAAATGAAATGAAATGAAATGAAATGAAATGAAATGAAATGAAATGAAATGAAATGAAATGAAATGGAATGAAATGAAATGAAATGAAATGAAATGAAATGAAATGAAATGAAATGAAATGAATGAAATGAAATGAATGAAATGAAATGAAATGAAATGAAATGAAATGAAATGAAATGAAATGAAATGAAATGAAATGAAATGAATGAAATGAATGAAATGAAATGAAATGAAATGAAATGAAATGAAATGAAATGAAATGAAATGAAATGAAATGAAATGAAATGAAATGAAATGAAATGAAATGAAATGGAATGAAATGAAATGAAATTCATGTTATTGATACACAATATGTGTGGTTGGTATAACTGCTCCTACAAATTTAAAACAATGTAAGAATAGGTAGGTTCTTTTTGAGAGAAAGAACGGTACATAATGAGTGATGAAAAAATATTACTCCACTATTGATGTCTACTATTGCTTGATGACTCGCAAGACGGTAATGAAATGAGGCATGATACGAATAAATACCAAATAAAATGGGATTCGAACCCAAGACCGGTGCAGACTCAAGTTGTGACGCTAAAAGACTAAGGCCTGGTTGTAAAAAAAATAATTTAAACTATTTCCGAATAATCATCAGATAAAAGGAGGCTTCAATGATTGGTTCTAGTGGAATCAATCACGATTGAAATTCAATTAAATTTTGTGCAACCGGCACTAAACGCCATATCATGCCTCATCTACGTTCAAGCTAATCTACTTGAAGGCATGGTCGTGCTTGGTATAATCATAGAGAAACAATAGCGTAAGTAGATATCCCATGGTATAGGGCGTTTATGTCGCAATTTTTACTGTTATCTCAAGCCGATTACTGTCGATTATTGTCGAATCTTTTTGTTTCGACCGGGTAAGAGTGTATGAACGGCACAATATGAGAGACTACCAGCGTCATAAAGGTTCACAGGAAAGAATTACGTGGACTATCAGCTTGAGATAACAGTAAAATTTGCGACGTAAACGCCCTATACCATGAGATATCTACTTATGCTATTGTCTATGGTATAATGTATTTCATTTCTGACCTCGAGTCCATATGCTCTACAGTAACTATATTATCTTGGATATAGTAATTATGTCCCTAACGGAGATAGATCAGCTGTTGGTTTAAACTGTGTATGGAACACGTTATATGTCAAATGCAACCATCTATTCGTACAATTGTAGATTAGCGATTAACTTAGATGGCGCATAATATGAACCAAAGCCAGGTCGCCATGTTCGAAGATTACAAGAGTAACAAAGATTACACGAGTCTATCATAATATAACGGAATAAGACCGTCTGAAGCAGCAAACTTTCTTGAAAATAATAATCAATCTTTGTAGAGCTAGTTACTAATTTGAGGCACTTGACAGCGCTGTCTAGTGACGTCCAGGCCATAATTTATGGGTGGCTTCCGGCGCATTAAATCGCTGCAGGATCTTGGACAAATTGGAGCTAGCGGTGGGATGTAATCACCAGGTCGTAAACTGCAATTTAATATCCTTTTCCGTATTCAATGTCTACTTATCGCTGGGGTTCAGTCTTTCACGATGCTTATATACACAGACAGACATTGGAAAAAAGTAGTCATGAATGTGATATTTTCAACTGATATCTGAATCAAAATATGATCATACGTCTTCGGAAAAGATCAGCTATATTCCATAATGGATTACATCTATTAACATTTGTGAACTGGATAAAAATGTGATTAATTGTATAATTTAAATTTGTGAACTGGATAAAAATGTGATTAATTGTATAATTTAAATTGTGAACTGGATAAAAATGTGATTAATTGTATAATTTAAATTTGTGAACTGGATAAAAATGTGATTAATTGTATAATTTAAATTTGTGAACTGGATAAAAATGTGATTAATTGTATAATTTAAATTTGTGAACTGGATAAAAATGTGATTAATTGTATAATTAAAAATCATCTATTGCAAAATTCAATTTTATCCGCTGTAGGGATCAGTAGAATGTGTAACTGTGAATTTCATTACTTTTGAGAATCCAGATCATCAATATTCAATTTCAAATTTATTTCCACATAGTGGGTACAAACATTTACCTATAAAACAAACATACAATTCACCACAATCAATTCAAATAAATAACATTCCTTACTAAAAAATAATTAATTGAAGAATAATAGCATCAATACTTCTATTCCTAACTAGTAAGAGTTAGTTATTGAGATAATTGTTAAGATATTGATTCAGATCATAATGATTGAAGAGGAATTAATGAACAAATATAGTATAGAAATGGAGTTATTCCGAAAAATATCAACGATCAGTACAAATTTTCACGAACGGTGCTGAAAGCAATCAATTTCAAAACTTGACTTGGTGGATTCTGGCATGAGAGAGAAGATTTGAGAATATCAGTTAATTGTTGAGGAAATAGGAGGTTTGTTCAAACAAAAATTTAGGATTTGCGATGAATTTGGGCGTTTGAGGGCTCTTTGTTTTCATCCGGAACATTAAAAAACTGTGAAGAATATTATAGGAGAAGAAGGGAGAGTGAAAACGAGGGAAGAAGCATTGACCAAAAACGAAGGTGTTGAAGGAAAAAGTAAACTTGGGATGGAAAATTCAACAAAGAAAAGTGGTGATCAGAGGCGCTTGAAAACTGAGAAAGAAGGGATAAAAAGGCGTGGGAGAAATACGGGTAAGCTGGAAGAAAAATGTGTGCTAAAGAGGTACTAGCAACGATTGCTAGGAGAATAAAGACACTGCGAAGGAAAGTACAATGGTTAAAGTGAGAAAGAAAAAGGAATAAGGAATCAAAGAGTGAGAGAGTGTGATGCAGTGTGATCATGATGGGAGCAAGAGAGATGGTATACATGGAATAAAATGAGGAAGAGAAAGAGAGATGATTGGAGTGAGAGTGAAAAGGGATGAGGAATAAGAAGAGTGATACAGTGGGAAGATGTGAGATCTTAGTGAGTTTAAGAGAGAGAAGATATATGGAATCAGACGAGTGAGAGGGATTGGAAAGCCTTGGGAACCACAGAGATTCTAAATAGAGAAGAAATAAGAGTGAAGAGAAGACTGAGAGAGAGGGTGAATGAGAGTGAGTGAGATAGATAGATTGATTGATTGAGTACTTTATTTATGTAGATTACAATATATACTGGCTTATACACTTATATACAATAGCTTACAATACAGCAAAATTATAGATGAATTTACATAAGTTAATATAGACTAAGAAAATAATTATTGAACTGTATATGATATGAAAAAGTAATTTGTAATATGATAACTATAGATAATTATATTGTTATGCATCTACATAAATTGGCGGAGCTTTGGACATATCAATGTTCATTCTCCGGAAAGAATGTTAAAAATATCCTTCCCACTAACTCACTACCAAATCCCCACTAACTCTCTACCAAAATATAGAGTGAGAGAACATTTGAGAAACATGGAAAGTTGTGAGAAACGGGTGATGTGGTAGAGAGGAAAAATAAGAGGTTAGGGAAGACTGAGAGAGAGAGGGTGATTGAGAGTGGAATAGGGACAGAGAGAGTGAGAGTATGTGAGTGTTGAGAAACTTGGAAAATTGTGAGAATCAGGGAGATGTGAAAGAGAGGAAACATGGAGGGTGTGAAAAAGAAAGAGACAGCAAGAAAAAGAGAGAGAAAAGGAAGATTCAGAAGGAGTGAGAGAGGGAATAGAGTCGGAGAGTAACCTGGGAGAAGAACGTGGAAAGTTGTGAGGAGAGAAACGAATTTTAGGAGGAAAATGAGTTCCTGGATTGATGCTGGAAGCCTAGCAGTAGAACGTTGGGGAAAGAATTGATGGGAGGTGAATCTTGTGTGCAGGAGGGGGTGAGGGGGTTTTCAAGGGTGGGGTGGGGTACGGGTCGAATCCCCAACTACCTGCCGGGAGAGAGATAAGCCCCCATAGCGGCAGCACTTTAGATAACACAAACTGAGCTCTGAAACATTGCAATTCAGTTTATTGTACTAGCCGTTCACCCGCCTAGCACCGCCTATGTATTGACGTTTCCTCTGGAAACTACTACCCTTTGCAATAACATCAGCGCCATTGTTCCCCTGGAATATACTCTTTCCCTGATGCCTGATGGTCTCGCTTTCCCTCCAAACTGCTACTTTGCTCTTCACTTCATCATTCGCAGCCTCCTGCTCATCTCAATATAACGCAGGCAACTCTACTTGAAATAATTTGTAGCCTATGTCTGCATGTGACATCGTCTACACTTCAGCAATTGTCAGCCATCATCTTGCACATGTATTCCCTGGTTTTATTCTGCAGCACTGTGGAAAGGGTTTGAAATGCTTCTCATGATAGAACAAATTGCTCTTTGAAATTTCTTATATCTAATAGGAGATGTGGATCATTGTGATAATATAAGTTAATTTAATGATAATATATTGTGATGATCTAAATTTGAAAATCTACTTTTTGAAAATCCATAAAGCCCAATTCATGACGATGATGATGATGACTTTGTTATAATAATTAAGGACTGAACATTTTGTTGAATAAACAACTACAAGACAAAACTATCTCGGACTATATGTAACCTTATTTCAAATTTGGGAGAGGAATATAAAAAAGTAACCTTATTTTCTCTCTCCCTATCATTTTGATGATATACTTATTGTATGAATCGATGATAAAGTATATGCTGTATAATGTAATCAACAATTCATCAATAGTATTGCTAGTTCAGTAGCCATCATATACAATAAGATACTTTTGTAGAATAAGTTCATTGTTTATGAAAAACAATACAATAATATTGTTGATTATATCAAGAATATTATTGCATATCTCTCACATCTCATTATTATTTATCGAAGACTAATACCAATTTCCTACAAGTCAAGAGTTGACCATGGATGGAGAAATCTGTATTACATATACATTCGCTGGTACAGTTCTAGCTCTGAATATTTATTGTTAGAGATTTTAAAGTGCTAGTCAGTTGAGAATAAAGCTACAAATCGATTTGGTTGAATATTATCTTCATGAAAATAGAGAACCAGGGATTATTTTTTAAAATCAATATTCCTCCATTATGTCACTTCGATCTCAGAGACCATTTCATGGAACTTCGAAGAAAATCTCTATTCGGACCACATTGAAGCCGCTCAAGAGACCTCATTCGCCCAGCATATGATCGATAATTCAAAAATATCTTAATTCCTTCAATAATAACTATCCCTTTAAAACTGATTCAATTTATTCAATTCACAATACACAAGACACAAGATACATAGACAACATACGGTATCTAAAAACAAATTTGTGAATATTTTTCCCACATAGACAGATCTGTGTGTGGGGAAGTAACAGTACAAGAAATAGCCTAAAATAAAATACTGTAATAATAAGTATAATATATCTATTCATATATGAATGATAATAATAATACCAAAGAAAATTCCTATCAGTAAGCAAGTTCAGAGAAGAAAGATATCGAAGAGAAAAACGAGCTATAACTTTCCATGTAACGCTTAATAGATTAAAAAAAAGAAAGGAAAAGGAAGAAAATGCATGGAAAAAACTTTAACTTTTTGTGTAGTATAGAAGTTTATATTGTGGTAATTATTCATATTGTATGAAAAATACTGAGAAATTGTCAGAAAACCACTGATTTATTGATAATTAGAAAGACCGGTTTCGGTTATTACACCATTGTCAATCTCTGATAAACTTAAACTAACTGTTTTATTGATAATTAGAAAGACCAGTTTCGGTTATTACACCATTGTCAATCTCTGATAAACCTCTTATTGGTTATCAGAGATTGACAATGGTGTAATAGCCGAAACCGGTCGTTCTTAGTATCAATAAATCTGTGGTTTTTTGACAATTTCTCAGTCTTTTTCATTCAAAAAACTATAACTCTCCATGTAACGCCTAATAGAAGTTAAAAAGAAGTTACACCAAACTTAACCTTGCTATTTTATGTTATTTTGCAGCATCTCATAGTTAGTCATCATCGTTTTCCAGTATGGAATCAATTATCAGACAAACGAAACCATTTGTGGAATAATTTGATCAAATAATCACCTCTATTCAAACTATGTTTCTTGTCTATTGTCAATTTTCGATAAAGTTCATCAACTATTTGTAAATCCCATAGCATCTATCAAATTTGTAGAAGACGTCCATTACTCCCTACTCTAGCTAACTTCTTGTTTACTCCCGAGGGTCAGCTAGTGCGCTAATAAAGTGTACTCCATTCCATGAACATAACAAACTATCAACAAGTAATATCAAGAAATGATGGCCTATATAACTGCGCATCAAATCAGTCACTTATCAGGCCTCCACATCTCGTAAGATCGAGTCCTCGGATGTTGCATACTGCACACAGTTGAAAATTACGGACCGGAAAATGGGTCCGAAGATTTTATGTGAGTTTAAGTGGTAACCTTAACAACCAATAGAATGAGACTTTACGATCATTGCGGCAGTGACTATGTGTATGTATATAGGTGTGGGTTGTGTTTGTGTGACCGTGTGTACCATGGCGTTAACAGCTGAAGCAGTAGTGCAGCTTTTATGGCCCATTAAACGAGTCTGGCCGGGCACGCCATTGTCAAAAACTGTTTTATGGCAGATTTCAAAGCTAGAAAATTTCTATCCTTAATCACATTCTCATTCATGAACGGGGCCCTACGTCTAAACATCAATTCATAGCTATTGATTTACAGCTAACGGTCTCGAAAATTCCAATTTCAAACTTCCGCAGCCCTCAACCCTGGTACTATCTACCCTTACTCTCGTCCCATGATTGTCGTCATCAATCATTGAGTTAAAATCAATCATTGAGTTATTCAATTAAAATTGAATAACAATTGCGTTTTCCAGGATCAATCATCAGGATTAATCCCCGGAAACAATGATGTTGTACAGGTATTCGGAGATTGTAACTGAAATTTCTACTTTCATAGAATTTATTAAATGTTTTTGTGTAGTTGAGAAGTTGATATTGTGGTAATTATTGAATGAAAAAGACTGAGAAATTGTCAAAAAACCACTGATTTATTGATAATTAGAAAGACCGGTTTCAGTTATTACATCATTGTCAATCTCTGATAAACTAAAACTAACTGTTTTATTGATAATTAGAAAGACCGGTTTCGGTTATTACACCATTGTCAATCTCTGATAAACTAAAACTAACTGTTTTATTGATAATTAGAAAGACCGGTTTCGGTTATTACACCATTGTCAATCTCTGATAAACTAAAACTAACTGTAAACAGTTAATAAACACAAATGTAAACAGTTGGTAAACATAATCGCGTACTGTTTACAGTTAGTTTTAGTTTATCAGAGATTGACAATGGTGTAATAACCGAAACAGGTCTTTCTAATTATCAATATATCAGTGGTTTTTTGACAATTTCTCAGTCTTTTTCATTAAATAATTTATTGAATTATTGTATCTATTGCCAAAAATCACATACAAATACTTGTACAATACAATCATTAGAGTATGCAATATACAATTATCTACAAATAGACATTGATTGTAACTTGCACAACAATAATTATCAATGTAATATTCGGCATTGCCAAAATAAGGGTCCTTGTATGTTGGCAGTGCGTTGGGTTAACTTATTCTGCTTCAATTCTAGTCAAGTAAGAAGAGATATACAAATTATGAACCAAATTATACATAAAAACTATGAGAATTATGATAGAATCATTTGTGAAAGAAATGATACTGAGGTTCAGTTTGGATCAAATATTCAAATCATAGCGAAGATCATGGGAATTTTCAAAGCTGAGAAACTTCTATAAATGATATTAGTGATGATAAGTTATGATTTTTCGATATCTATCTATCTATTTATGTATTGATAGTTACAATATCATTATTGGGGTAGTATGTATCACAGAAACAAACACCTCCAGCATTTTTCAATTTGAGATAAGTATCAACAATGGAAATGTTCACCTAGTTAAACTGAGCTGTATGGCTTTGTGTTATAAGGGATGAATTCTCTGTGGGTAATATAGTTTTGGTATCCTCTTCCCAATCCATATAGACGAATTCATTCCATCCAATGATGTTAAAGTAATATTAATTGTTCCTGTTAAATTTTTCAAAATTGACTTGTATCTCCAAAAAGTAGATTTATAGGTCCCTAAAGCCCTGTACAGGCACATCGATTATTTTCGTATGATATTTTGCTGTCCTTATAAACTTTATCAGATTAGGGCTAGCTATACACACATCAATTTTCGCCACACTGCACAGAAAGCAGCTGTTTTCC
This sequence comes from Nilaparvata lugens, assembly GCF_014356525.2. Lineage (NCBI taxonomy): Eukaryota > Metazoa > Arthropoda > Insecta > Hemiptera > Delphacidae > Nilaparvata > Nilaparvata lugens. The sequence goes on from NC_052511.1 coordinate 10,852,189, forward strand.
AGTCTCTACGTAGATCTGAATGACATTGTTTGCAGACGACTCTCGTCTGACGTCAGAACAGGTTTCTTTCCGGCCTAGGCCGGAAAGAGTACCCTTTCCAGCCGCTAACATGGAACTAAGAAAGGTGATCAAAAAACAGCTGATCAAAAAAACTTTTTATTATTTGTGTTTATTATTCAATAATTAAAACATTTATAATAATATAATCTTATTGTCATTTGAAAGAATAAAAAAGTATAAACTCAACCTCCCACATAATTGAAAATAATCTTTTAGGTTATTCAGACAAATCAGAATAAGAAATAAAAATACTTGGACAATTTCCTGATATTCAGACTACCTCATATTTGCTAGAGCTATCACCTTCCACTTCTGCTTTCGGAAGTGCTTAGTAAACAACTATTCTCACACACATATATATATATATTGTTTATTTTTGTGTGTGGCAAAAAATAGCGTTCGCAACACGGGCAAAAATGTTTTTCAGGCTCTCAATCTTTTTTAGTCCTCGGCCTACGGCCTTGGACTTGATACCCGATTTCGAGCCGGAAAAATCTCATTTTCTTCTCTAGGTGCGAAATATACTATTGCCGTCCTTATAAATTTTATCAGATTAGGGCTAGCTATATACAAATCAATTTTCGTTCGTATGATATTTTGCTGTCCTTGAAAATTCTATTGGATTGAACATATGATTTCAAACAGATGATGTTTGTCAAGTACTATTTAATCTGAATTTATAAGGACGACAAAATATTGTACGAACAAAAATCGTTGTCTGCAGCTAGCCTTTAACGTGTTGTTCAGTTATTAAATAAATAAATAAATAAATAAATATGATAATATAATTTTATTGCCGCTCAACATTACAATAGTTATGGACAACGTCAGAAATTATTGTTTAGCAAACATAGTCAACCTATATTATAACATGGAGGGTTAATGTAAGAAACACCAGTCAAAATAAAATACACGTAAAATATTACATACAAGAAATAACATGAATACTAGAAATAATAGTATAAAATAGTTCATCTTAAAGAATAATTTGTTGAAATTTATTTATTTACAATGATGATATATTTATAAAATACATTCTTGGATGAGCTGAAGCTGCAAAAAATCTTCATCCATTCTGGAATAGGAGAAAACAACCAAAAACGTATGACTAATGACGTCAACAGCATTCCACATCAGGAATTCGAATGATCTTTGAAATAACGAATAGGAAACTCCCTCACCTGAACCTTCCTAATCAAAATCCAAATATATCGACCCAATAAACAACCTCGAGAATGATACCCTCTCCAAAAATTCTCCTCAAAACTCAGCAGCCGTCCCACTTTGTCGGCAAGCAGGTATCAAAAACATCATAACGAAAACAAGGGCACAAAGAAAGGAAAAAGGAGAATTGAGAAGGTCGAGTGGCCTAATTTGTGTTCCTGATGCAAATAGGGGGCAGAGAAGCAGGTAGGCGAAAGGTGAGCAGAGAAGGGGATGTAGGGTCAGGGTAGGGATGTTTAGAAATTCATTTTTTTTCCAAAAAAAGGTCCACAAGGTATCAGGATGAAGGATTCGATGGTGATTTTCAAAAATTAGAACCAGTGGTTCAAGCTGCTGAATGTCGAAGGATTAGATTAGATTTCTTTATCTACGTATGTTACAATAATAACTGGCCTATATATAGAATGGGAGAGAGATGTGTCAAAAATGGAGAAAAATTGTTAAAAGTTAAGGATGGTGGATGAAATATTTTGTGAGAGAATGATAAGAGGATAAAGTTACTCTGTGGCAGGAGTAAGAGATAAATAAAGGTAGAGCAAGATCAGAGCATAATGAATTGAAAGCTACTGGAAATCAAGAGACAATAATTATCATTGAAAAATAATACCGCATTGTTCTTGTGATCGTAATAGATGAATAATGAGAAGAATATATCAGGCATGCTAAGAAGATCAAGGAAGGAGCTGAGCAGATTCAGAGAAAATTTCTCAAATTCCCGTAAGGGATAAAAATAGGAAATTGAGTTGGAAGTAGGCTACATTTCATCTTTATTGATTCTTTATAGATTCATATGATAAGTACATCATCAATTAGATAGGGGAAGGAAAAATAAGGTAACTTTATGCTATTTCTCATCTTGAAATTTTTAGAGACATTCTCATCTCATCTAGAAATATTCCCGTCTCATCTAGTACAACTAGATGAAATGAAACCTAGAAGCTTGAAAAAATATGAAGAGTATGTTAAATAAAATACAAATGTCATGGCTAGCGGCAAGAGAGATGAAACTGAATGCGATTATTGAAAATATCTTGAATCTTGTGATAAATTCAATAAATCTCATAGATTTGTCCTATTGACTTGATTATCTTATGAATCTTGCTGAATGAAATGTCATAGCTAGCAGCAAGAGAAAAGAAAATTGAATGTGCTTATTGGTAATCTCATAAATTTTGTAATAATATCTTCTTATCTAATTCCATTTTAATTCTAAAATTAATTCAAATTGGTTTAGAATTCAGAGCTAAATTTAACAGAAGCCCATCAGGTCATTATAAAATATGAAATATTAATTTTGTGATTATTCAAATGACGGTAAAGCCTTGTGTCTTCAAGCTCAATAATATATATCTGTTTTATTCATTTATTTATTGATATATACAATATCATTCTCAACTAGGAAAAGGAGCAACAGGTTTAGCCCAAAACTGTTCCTTCCCAGAATTCAGAAATTGCCCAAAAATAGGTTATGTTTACACTTCATGATCTTCGTCCAATTTGAGTTCAAAATATAATAAAGACTAGGAATTTAGAATACAGAAAAGTTTAAACCCAAATTGAATGAGAATAGTATAAATACTATATAATATTATATAGATAGTATTACAATCGTACACATAATTTAAGAAACGTCAAGTTAGAAAAAATGACAGCATATGCTTACATTATTAGAATTTTCCAATTTTTGCTGGCAGAAGTTTTAAAATTTTATTTTCACTGCCGCCTGCCTCAACGATAAAAATGTAACTTATTATTACTTGTGTAAGACAATATTTCCCTTTTCCTTTTTATTTCATTCTTTTCCAATATTTTCCTTTTTATATTAATTCTCTATCAAAATCTGATTTTTATTTCATATCTCATTTTTGTAATTTGTATTTGTTTCCTTCCATTATACTTAAAATCTTTGAAGTGTAATATTTATTCTGTTCTAAGTTTATTTATCTTTTCTTCACTTTTATTTATTTTATCGTTTTTTTCCGTAACTGGGCACCCGCCGAAAAACCTACGGGTTTGTCAGGACCCGCAATTGTTTGTATTGCAAATGAAAATTTCGATTTGATTTTTGATATAAATCATTATACAATGAACAGTATTGATAACACAAATTGTTTGTTTTAATACAATGAATCGTTATATTCCGATACAGAAATTAGTCGAGGGCATGGAGCAAAGGGTGAAGTAATGAATCAGGAGTATAATATGAAGATGAAGGAGACGACGAAGCGAAATAAGGGAGAAGAGCATAAAGGACAGAGATACTGGAAAAGACAGAGGGTGTATATGGTGTCAAAGATTTTTACGGCCATAGTGGGGTCTCGGCCCTCCTTCCCAGGGGTTAGACTCGGTCTCGGCCTGTGGACTTGTGAAGTGAAGAGGGTTGCAAGTTGCCAAGAACCACCCCTAGCTCTCCAAGGGATGATGGATAGCTGTGTGGTCAACGCCTTAAGAAAGCACCATGTGCTTGCACAGCAGACAAACATAACATTCGAGACCAAGATAAATCGAGGAGAAAAAATGGGAAAAGTCAGATGAAGATCGACTACAAAAGCTTATATCTATCAGAGTGAAGGAGAGAGAATGGAATGAAGAGAGAGAGACAGTAAGGTTGAGGAAGAGTTCGTGAGTGTGGGAGAGTGGGGAAGAGAGATGGACAGAGGAAGAGTGAGGAGAGAGAGGAAGAGAGAGGAAATTTTAGGAAGAAAGAGGAAGAGTGAGGGAGAGAGAGGAAGAGGGGGGAGAGAAGAGAGAGGAAGAGGGAGGAGGAGAGAGTAAGAGAGAGTAATAGACAGGAAGAGAGAGTAATAGACAGGAAGAGAGAGTAATAGACAGGAAGAGAGAGGAAAAGGGAGGAAGAGACAGGATGAGAAAGGAAGAGGGAGGAAAAGAGAGGGAGAGAGAGGAAAAGATAGAAAGAGAGAAAGAGTGAGGAAGAGAGAGAGAGAAAGGGAGAGCAACAAACAGGGAGAGAAAGTAAGAGGGTGAGAGAGCGGTGAATAGTGGGGAAGGGAGAGGAAGTGACAAGAGGAGGGAGGAAGAGAGGATAAGAGAAAGGTAGAGATAGGAGGAGAGAGGGAGTTGGAGGGAGAGTGAGGAAGAGAGAGAAAGAGAGAGGAAGAGAGAGGAAGAGAGAGGACGAGAGAGGAAGAGAGAGGAAGAGAGAGGAAATTTTAGGAAGAAAGAGGAAGAGAGAGCAAATTTTAGGAAGAAAGAGGAAGAGTGAGGAAGTAGGATGAAGAGAGAGGGGAAGATGGGAAGGAAGAGGAAGAGAAAGGAAGAGAGTGAAAATGAGAGGAAGAGAAAGAGAGGAGAAGAAGAGAGAGGAAGAGAGAGGACTTGAATAATATTAGATTGGAGTTTGTGTTTAGTATTTTGATTACTTGAACTGTTTCATTATTATAGAAATCACTTGTACTCTCTTCATACTTTTTATTCAACACTAGCAGGTAACCCGTGCTTCGCGAGGGTCTATTTGAAAACTTGACCAACTGAAAACTTGATCTAGTGGAATCTTGAAGAGTATTAAGTAAGCCTAGAACCATCCTCGGTTAATTAAGAATCTATATGCGAAATTTCAAGTTAATTTCAATCCAGTAGACGTGATGATGCGTCAAACAAAATTTTCCTATCCCGTACGTGTATAAACAGGTCTTTCTCTTATTATAGTATAGATAAGTTCTTCAATACGGTACCAACATAATAAAGTGACGGAACTCAAATCCTGTTCAGAAATCTTCCTCAACTTCATGCCAACCTGACAAAATTGGACTAGTTATTAATTTTGCAAATGGTTTCAAAGTTGCCAAACTTTAAGAATCTGTTTCGAAGAGGTAGTAGTCTCTCTGGATTATAGTTCTATATTAACATATGATATGTTGTATTCAAGTCCCATGAATGAAATTCGAAAATTAATTCCGAAAAATCTACAAGGAAAATTGAAATTTGGGCATCGAGGTGCACGAGACTGATATTTTTAGTAACTATGTTCAAAATTTGGAGATCTAAATGATTCCAGTTTTTCCGGTATACAATCCACAAGTTGACATGTTTCAATGCAAACAAACACAACCCTACTCTTTCTTATTATATAGATAACTAGTTTCAGCACTCATACCATTTTCAAGTGTTAAAATGAGTGCTGAAACTAGCTCTGTTGAATGGAAAGTATGTAAGTGATTTCTATAATAATGAAATGAATAAATAATTAAAATCAAATACAGTGGTATAAAGAGGGAACTGATTATTTCTACAGTATAATCATTAGATTACTGTTCTAATCATGTAAGTTACAATATATTTCGGCTTGTAGACCAATTCACATTACATTACATCATATCTAACTATTACACGAGTTTTTTCAGAGATTGAGAGGGAGAGGAATGTAAGAGAGAGAAGGAGAGAGGAAGATGAAGGAATAGAGATAGATAGTAAGGATGAGATGGAGGAAAGAATGGAAAAGAGAGAGGAAAATAGTGGAATAGTGAGAAAGAAAGAGGAAGAGAGAGGAAGCGAGAGAAAGAGAGAATTGGTGGGAGGATTGATTGATTGATTATATGCCTTTATTAGGGCGGAGTTAGGACTCCTGGTCCTCTCTACCACACAGAGGATGAGAGGAGATGAAAGGTAAAGAAGGATGAAGAGAGAGTAAGTACGAGATGAAGGGATAGGACGCGAGAAGAGAGAAAAATGAATAGAGAGGGTATATTCAAGAGATTGGAAAGGAAAAGAATTGAGTGACAGAGGAAGAGATAGTGAGTTAGAGGGGTAGAGAGAGTGAAGATTTAAAGAAAAAGTGAGACCGATTGCTTAGAGTAGGAAAGCCAAGAAACCTTCTCCATAAGAAAAAGAAGGAGATTGATATGGGAAGAAGAAGAAGATGACAAGGAAGACAAGCAGAAAGAGGAGTAGAAGAAGAAGAAGGAGAAGAAGAAGAAGAAGAAGAAAAGAAGAAGAAGAAGAAGAGAAGAAGAAGAAGAAGAAGAAGAAGAAGAAGGAGAAGAAGAAGTCTCCCTCTTGCCTTTGAGATGTCCCGGCGCTGAGATATTTACGAGCCTGTGTACCATATCAAAAACCCGTATAAGATTTCAAATGAGGCATTATGCGATGGGAGAACATACCCTTCGCAAGATATATTCCCTGAAATTATCATGAGAAATGGACCAGATAAATTATGGCTGCCACCCCACTGCTGTAGTCTGAGAGAGAAGAGGTGGAATGTTTGCAGGTAATAGACGACTAGGTGAGCATAAATATTTTCGAAAAGGAGTTATGAACTGGAGTGATACGACTTCATTCCTTTTTGCTCTGTTATATTCAGTTCCTACGGTAGTGAATTAGGTATTTGTAATCCTTACGCAAATTCCTTATTTCATGATCTATGGCTGATTCAATGCAATAATCTTCATCACAAAATAGATTTCATCTTATAATATTTCATCTAAAACGTTTCAGGTTATAACTATTTTAATATTATGTTACAATTTTATCTATAACTAGCAGAAAGGCTCGCTTCGCTCGCCATATCCGTCTAGCCAGGGGGCTCCGCCCCCTGGACCCTCGACTGGATCGTCCAAGGATGAGATCAGCAGGCTCGCTTCGCTCGCCTGCATTTTTCATTTGAGCGTTTTTATCATATGTTAGGACAATCCAGTCGGGGGTCCAGACTAAACGTCTGGCTAAACGGATATGGCGAGCGAAGCGAGCCTTACGCCTAGTAATATAATATTCCCAGGATTGAAGTAGCAGTGCCCAATCAATTTTTCCGCGATGAATGCATTTAAATCTTCAACTTGGTGCCAACCTAACAAAGTCAACTCAACTCAATGCCAACCTGACAAAATTATTAATTTAGTTACCAGTTAACAACTGTTTCAAAGAGGTACTCTCTCTAGATTATAGTTCTATATTAACATATGGTATGGACATTTTTCAATTATAATTAAGAGAATAAGAAGAATATAGATGCTAAAAGACGAACTTTAAACCCTTAAAAACAACCCTTAGAGTTAAAATATTGACAAAAGATTTCTTAGTGCGCCTCTAAAGGGCCAACTGAACATACCTACCAAATTTGAACGTTTTTGGTCCGGCAAATCTTCAGTTCTGCGAGTGGGTGCCATTTCGCTTTTATATTATATATATACATAGATATTCATGAAAATTCATCGAATATCCAGCATTCTATGATTCGATTTATTTCTCCATCACATTCCATCAGCCTCCACCTCCTTCTCCACCGACTCCTCCACCCCCTCGACCACCACCAACCCATACCCATCTCTCTCCTCCTCCTACTCCTTCTACTCCTCTTCCTCCTCCTCCTCCAACTCCTCCTACCTCTTCAACTCCTCCTACTTCTCCTTCTCTACCATCATCTATTGAAATAGTTAACATTCTCCACTGTATACACTTTTTCTCTTCTCTCTCTTGTTCAATCTCCTTCTACGAACTAAAAATCGAAAGAAATTCCAGTTTTCTTTTTCATTTGCTATTTCAAAGAGTTTTCTTTTTTATTTTTATCAATATTTTTTTGTTGAAGTTATTCTGTTTTCTTTTACTTTAACCTATGGTTTTATTATGTTTGTTCTAGTTGTACCTTTGTAAAATAGAATTGTATGGGGGTTTAAGTGTGAAGGTGCGTACAGATATACGCGTCGCGAACATGAGCAATTCACTTTTAATCAGCTGATGCCAAGTTTCTTATATCTGAATCTGTAAAAATACGGATACAATCAGCTTATTTAAAGTGAATTGCTCATGTTCGCGACGCGTATATCTGTACGCACCTTAAGAAAGGGCCGGCTGCGCCCTAACTTCGCCTTCCCAGGTCAAAAATAAAGACTCATCTTTAGAAAAAAATGAATAATCTTCTTCTCCACCTCCTCTTCATACTCCTCATCCTTCTCTTCCCCCTCCTCCTCCTTCTTCTCTTTCTCCTCCTCCACCTCTTCCACCCACAACTCCTCCTCCTACTCCTCACCTTGTCGAACTTTTCATAGTAAACACTACTCCCGTCAAATCCCAAATAATCATAAAGGCATAGAGAAACAATAGCGTAAGTAGATATCCCATGGTATAGGGCGTTCATGTCACAACTTTTACTGTTATCTCAAGCCGATTACTGACGATTATTGTCGATTTTCACTGTTTTGACCGGGTAAAAGTTTATGAACGGCACAACATGAGAGACTACCAGCGTCATAAAGCTTCACAGGAAAGAACTACGTGGACTATCAGCTTGAGATAACAGTAAAAGTTGCGACATAAACGCCCTATACCATGGGATATCTACTTATGCTATTGTTTCTCTATAATAAAGGTTCCACTGTTTGTTTAATAGGCCTGTTAACGGTATTGCATAACTTGCTCCTTCAATTGTTGTAATAAAGATCATTACAAATTAATCATTTATTGAGCTTGACGGGATGCATAACCTGCCCCGTCAATTAGATTTATAGATATTACTCTTTATGATGGAGGAAACACCATCACAGACGAAGCATAATATGCTAGCGTAAGCGTTCTCCATTGTCTCATATTCTCACAGTAGAGATATTGTTACTTTCTCAGAAACAAAATACTGTAATGGAATTCCATGAACTACTCATTTATTTGGAATCTTTTGATTTATTGGAATATAAAAAATGTGGAAGATTTTATTGTTTTATATTATGGATCGATGAATCTCAAATCAAATAGAAAAAACTTTATTGTTATTGATTATATTTCAGTATTACAACCAGTTCTGACAAGATTGTTCTTCATTAGCACAAAATTACTTTCCTAAAAATCGATGACAGAAAGTACAATATAGCTTCACTTTGAAATAATGATATAGTTATTTTTAAAGTTCAATGAAAAGATTAGAATATGCTGAACATTCAAGTTATTTGATTACAATATTATATAAGGAGTTATTCTTGGATATTTAATACTAGACATTTCAACCAACTAGAAGAACTTTGAATCATTTCACCAGATCATAAATATATTTTACGAACTATTTAAAAGATTATGAGGGAAAAAAACTATTTGTTCTTTCTCTACAAATAGGATAGATCAATTATAAGGAGATAGCAATTCATAAGAAATATTGAGCATAACAAAATTTCTATTTGTCAGAGTATTTGAATTTAGAGTTGAAACAGTCTGCCCAACTAATTAACTGATTCGATCTGAGTGAAGTGGAGCAATCAAGTGCTTTCCGATCCGTAGATAACTTGAGAGCTTCCTACTGCTTAAAGATTATCCACTCCTTGCAGTGCCAATTAGAACTATGATGACAATCTCTCAGCAGTTCTAGCAGCTCAAATTTGTCTTCAATTTGCAGTTAACTGATATGCTAATTATCTCATCCCGGGGTGGAGATGATCGCAATGAAGGCTTGGCTACAGAGCTCTTAGTGTGGAGTGAAGTTGGTAACTAGAATATAGGAGGTGTGTTATTAAATCATGCTGGGATATATTTATGTATGTAGAACCTTCATAAATATATATATAAGTTGGATATAAATAACCAATATAACTATCACATGTACCTAAAGCCCTGGCCACACTGAACAAATGTTCGACAAACATGTTTGTTGAGGAGCTCAGGGACAAACATTTTAAAAAGTTTGGACAATCATTGTTTGTCAAACAAGAAATTACTGTTTTTTCAAACATTTTTAGTGTTAGCAGTGTAAAACATGAAACCTGTTCTCCTCACTTACAAATATTTTGTTTGGTGATGCGTCCACACTGGCCACGGGCAAACATTGTCAAACATAATAAAATTTGCCCAAACTGTCTCAACAAACATGTTTTGTTCAGTGTGGACACGACTTAATATTATCGAGAATATTAGAACGAATCTGTGGTAAGAAATTGTATTACAGTCTTCAACTGTTCAATCATTCTTAAGCCACCCAAGTTATCCATGGATATGAATGGTAATGGTGAAATGTTGAAGCTAGACCATTCTGTCAAATTTTGTTTTTAATATACTGTATCTCAGATAATGTGTTTTTCAATCTTCAATCTTGTTTCCAGAAAAGCCAAGATCTGACTTTCTCCATGAAATATTTCTTTTGAAGTCATACGAATTTTTTATATGATTCGTAAGTAGCTAGCGTCAATAACTTGACGAGCATTTATTGTTATAATTTTAAATGAGTTACTTTTGAAAAAGTTGATGATGCTTTTTTAACTCATCCGGAAGTAGCGTTCTATTGAAACTTTTGCCCAGCAAATTATAAGTACTCAATTCCCAGATTTATGAGTTTGTATAATTTGAGTCGATTTTTAGTTTGTTAATACTACAAAATACATCAGTTCGATTTATGAATAGATTTAGCTTGATTATCCAATCATTTTTTGTCTAAGCAATTTATCTTTCTTTAACGTTTCATCCTCATATAAAAGTTTCGAAGTGACCAATTTTAAATTACGTGAGTGATAAACTATTACTTTTCATTGAATTTCTATCAAATCCATATGAATCGTTCCAGTAATCGATTTATATATATTACCATGTTGTTAAAGAATCTTTGCCAACGAAAGCTTTACAATCATGACTATCAAGTCCATTGTCATATAGCCGTTAAAGAAAATAGACACATCACTGTTCCTATAAAGATTCCAGATGGTCTTTCAAAATCGAATAATATGCAAGATTCTTATCCAGTAACTTCCCTGAGCTCTCATCTCAGCGTTTTCAGAGAGGCTTGTTTGAGGATTCTGTAGCCCGATCTGGAACAAAGGTCACTCCAGCGAGAGGAGATTTTGGAGGTCCCTGTGGCGACATCTATCGGACCCTGTCCCAAACCTGAAGTTACAAAAAAGTGGCCACTGGTATAGGGAGCGCTGCAGAGGCACCCTCTTTTTTATCATGGGGAGAAATGGTCATCCTAAACAATGTGGTTGAAGCTTATCACTGAGAAAAAAACAACCGAAATGTTTTATATTTGATATGTTACAGTGCCTCGGGTTCACATTTAGCTCTATGTTGTGGGTCTACATATAATTTATAGATTCTTTTATAGAACTTTCATATTTATAGATAAGTTCAACTATTATCAGAACTATTCAATTTATAGATACTCAAAATATATAATCAATTGAGATTTTTTTTATTGTACAATACTTTAGCTATCTAGTCTGGAGACTAATGAGCTAATTTTTTCTACCCTAACATACTACTTGAAAATGTTAACAGCGAATATCTCATTAGATATTCTCACTGATATTGATTGTTAAATTGAGATTTGGGTGAAGAATAGTTTTGAACCAAGAAGTTTGTTATTGTTTCATGTCAATCATATTCAAATGATCTGTAATTTTATTCTCAAATATGTGAGATAAATTACATGCTCAGTTACGTATCCATTTCAGGAATGAGAGTTTTTAATTTAAGCTTAAGTTCATTTCACCTTGATCAGCAGAAATCTTACCACTGTGCCTATCGTTATTATTAATCAATAATAAACTTATCATGTGAGTCAATGAAGACTCGACAAGAAATTTATCAGGGAAAGAGGAAGGTAGAGGATCGTTGATCTTCGAAGTAATGTTGTACAGAATTTAAAACTCTGTTAACATCAAGAGCCTATCGTAATACATTGTGGAGAGTACAATTATCTCATAAGATTGAAACTAATTTCTCCTCAGTTCAATTAGAGAAAAACAGTACAACCTGTATTATCAAGATTAAATCTTGAACAACTTGAACAACTTAATCTTGCAACTTAACCTCGATAATTATTGTATTCTTCCTTCTCTAGTTCAATAGTCTTCCAGTGAGAGACCTGAAGAAGCAGTTTCAAGTCTATATCAAAGTCTATTGTGTAAGAGTTGTTATTATCTGCTAGGCAAATGATGTCAATATTGAATTATTCCGTTAGATTCATAATTTATGAGCGCGTTCATTATCCTACCTCAGTTCCGGTTGCACAAATGCCGGTTAAATTTGAACCGAGATTAATTACAAGAGAGCCAATCAGAGAAGCCACGAGAACTATTTTTTCCAAAAACGCCTTCTATGATTGGTTATCGTGAAATTAATCAAGATTAGAATTTAATCGGCTTTTGTGCAACCGTGCCAGAGACTTGTGACTGTTTCTATGATGTCGTATAACTCGCTAATTTGACTGTAATAATCTGATGAGGATTAGCTTACTGAATGCATGAAAAAGAAATAAAATCATTTTTCTCTGGTGATAAATAAATGTGCTTTTGTGCAACCGGGCCAGAGACTTGTGACTGTTCCTATGATGTCGTATAACTCGCTAATTTGACTGTAATAATTTGATATAATCTGATGAGGATTACCCTACTGAATGCATGAAAAATAAATAAAATCATTTTTCTCTGGTGATAAATAAATGCATGTAATACTTGGATACTCATCAATATTCAGTTTCAACTTTACTAAGCTTTAAAATGTTCACGGCAATAGAACTCACATTTCAAGTTACCATTTTCCAATTTCGACGTTCTACTAGTTCAAGCAGAACCATGAAAATTAAAATGACACGTTCTAAAGCAGATTACGTTCATTTGAAATGACATTGTACAAGGCTCTCTACATTGCAATTAACCACCGTTTATAGTTAGACAAGCGTTTTGCCGGTTATCTTGACACGGCAATTTGTCGGACTTGATTGCGGAAAATGCTTTTAAACTTTAGTTTAATGCTCGAATTAGTGTCATTTTGTGAGTTTTCGACACAGAAAAGTCTTTTAAAACGATGAGAGCTAATCATTTTCAATAGTTATTTCAGCTTTCTCTTTCAAATTCTCTACATTGTCATTATTGAAGGCAATGATGTGATTGGATCGGATGATATAATCAAACAATGTCATTAATTCTGTATTCATTCATTTTTCATACACTTGGAATTATTGGGGAGAGGCAACATAAGATTAAACTTGTGTCATTCCTCTGTCAATTGGAATTTCAGATTGAAAAGTCCAGAAATAGGTTATGTCCATCACCAAATAGCTTTTAGTCCAATTTCCAGTTCAAAAATATAATGACCAGAAATTTTGCATTAAGTTAAATTAATTAGAACCAAGATCAAATTGGAATATTACACTAAAATCTCACTAAACACTGCAAAATATTGAACTATTTTCAATATTTTTTAAAAGAAAATGTATGAATTCAGGGCTATTTTCTTGTGTTTATGAAATAGAATTATAGT